>NC_046155.1:228720643-228740643 GCF_011064425.1 Rattus rattus | reverse complement strand
CAATCTGTCTGTAATCCCAGGCCTCAGGGGGTGAAGACATGTGATTCTCAGAGCAAGATGGTGAACTGGGAAATCTGGGTTTAGGGAGAATCTATTCTTCAGAAAATAAAGTGAAGAATGATGGAGGAAGATGGCCAGTGACAAGCTACACACACACACACACACACACACACACTCTCTCTCTCACACATACATACCACACACATACACTCATATACAAATACTCACAAAACACACACACATGGTCACCAGGACATGCATACATGTGAGCACATACATACATGTGAACATGCAAATAGACACACAGTCACAGCACATACATACACATGGACACAAACATGTGAACACACTAACACAAACTCACATATATGGTTACCAGCACATGAATGCACATGGGTGCACACAGGTGAACATGTGAACACACACATATATACTCAGTCATCAGTACACACACACACACATACACACACACACACACACACACACACACACACACACAGGTGTGCCCACACACACGGGAACATACAAATATAGACATGCACACCACATGCATACAGTATATATGTCTATGTCTTAAGACTGTCAGTCATTAAAAATGTGAATAATCTCTGTGAATCTTCTAGATGAAAACAGGGCACAGAGGAGCCCTCAATTTCTAAGCCATTCCCTTTTCCCTTCTTCCTGGACGGAGGGAGCATGGAGCCCTAGAGATCACCCTTCGGGGAAACGCTGACATGAGGACCTTGCTGAAGACCTTCCTCAGCCTGGCTGCTGCATCATAGAAAAGCTGCCTGTGCCACTACTCACTCCCCCGCCCCCTCAAAAGAATGTTCTGGATTCCTGGCCAGCATTTCCAGCGGAAGGGCGCCAAGACTCTAGGATTCCAAAAGTACTGCTGGAGATCGACCGTTGCATTATGGGAACAACCTTTGGATCTGGGTGAGCCCAGGTCCAGTCGCTCCAGTTATTTTCGGAAGGTGTCAAATTATCTCAGTTTCTCACCCAGAAAACAGGGAGCGACACTTACTCACTGGTGTATTTTTGGCCCCAAATAGTTAAACGACATAATTAGGAGAAACAATTCACACGTAGGCTTCCCATTTGCTCCATACTGGAAACTCCAGCAGAAAAACCAATAGCAAAGTGATCTGCTCTTGCTAATCTTTTTGATGTCTGAGGTCAGTTTCTGCTACTCTCCAACCAGGATAACAGGTTCCTCTCCCTGTGGGATGCTGGTGGCACTCTGACCTTCACTATACTTAGGGCACAGTGCTGAAGTCACTTTAGGACTAGCAAACGGGCTGTGAAGACTCTTGGCCACCACTCCCTTGCCCTTTGGGGAGGGGGAGAAGCCTCTTCAGTCACACTAGATAGAATCTCCACTCTGCAAGATCATTCAAATCATGCCCCCTAACTGAGAGCCATATTTAGATCTGGTGCAGATGAACCAGTGTCATCCTGAGTTTGTATTATATGTAACATAAAGATCCAACACCTGGTCAGCAGTGTTTAGGAGCGCATCTGTGGAGGAGGAATTGTTCAAAGTACAGTTTTAAAGGTGTGTCTATTTCTGTGGGAGCAGATGTAATAAGTCTTTATGGGTATCCGTAACATTTGGGGTCTTCTTGCTTTCTTCCCTGTGTAAAAATCCCCTAGGCTATAAAGTTTTAACCCTTAACTGTTGGGTGTGCAGATGTGTGTTTGCACATGTATGAACACATGTGTGCATGATGATAGCTACCATTGAGGGGGAAATGAATATGCTCATTTAATCGTGGCCTGGAGAAATGACTTGTGGTTTCAATGAAATGGCACAGAAAAACTCAGCCCTGTAAATGGACATAGTTTTGAAGTTCACTTGTAAGTCAGTACTTTGGAACATGGAACATGTTTTCTCATGGAAAAAAAAAAAGGTTTATAGATTCCTGGCCTAGCACACGAGAGATTGTTTGACTCCTACAGTTCCTGAAGCAAAGTTGTTATTATTGTTGTTGTTATTATTATTATTATTAATTTTGGGAAAACAATTTTCCACGGGAATGATTTTCAGAGTTCTACTGCTTAAGGGAGAGAGCCACTGACCATAAAATTTTAACTAGTCTCCTAAATCACACCGCCTTTTGCCCTTTAATAAATTACCAAGAAGAGCAGCTATTAATACCGCAAATTATTTCCTGAATACGTTAAGTTAAAATAATATTTCGTTCTCTGCTGTCATATGTACTTTCAAACTTTAGTAAAAGGGATCCCATGGAACAAAGGCAAGTCTCTCAGAACATCCATGGAGATAGACTAGGTCTGGTTTCTTGTCCGTTTCTTGGCTACTCTCTCGTGTCCAGGAGCCAGGTCAGCTGGCTCAGAGATGCTGTGAGCACGGTCCTCTTTTATTGTCATGGCAGACTTGTGCATCTGCTTTTCCTCCCGAGTCTTTACTTTTGCTTTAGTCTTTTCTTTAACTTGTCTTATAATTTAAGAGGAATCCGCAGTAAGGAATGAAATATAGGCTAGGCCACAGTGACCACAGGAATCAGAACCACATAACACCTGGAATATGCTAGAAGTTGTATAAATATATCACAGAGTCATGGTGCTATAAAGAACCTAAAAAGATTGTCTTACCTGTTCCCTGGCTTCCAGACAAGCCAACCATTCCTAACAGATGAGAGCTTCCCCTTCAGAGGGGAAGGGTGCTGTTGTCTTTAATCTTTTCTAGTAACCACCTATTTCAGTCAGATAATTGGATTAGCTTTTTATTTAAATTAGTTTATTCTGGATTATACCTATTTAAATCAGGTAGGGTTATCTACTCAAAACTCCCACGGTGCGTTCCACATTAGAATTCCATGTTCTTTCCCTTGGGATGTTCCTGAACATTCTAGTGGGCCTTTCTTCTGTTTCCTCTGGGCTGTTTGTATGCCTTCAACAGGGGCCACCTGAATCTAGAAACTGTCTTACAAGGTATCTAGGAATAATGTATGAAATACACACACAGTGGCATTTAGGGGTAATCTGATAAGCAGGCCCTGAGGCTTGCATACAAAGGAAGGTAAAATTTAATAACCGTAATAGCATCCTAAGAACATAGACTATTTATTTACAGTCATTTTCTTGTGGTTAGTAAGAAAAGATCCTAATCAGTCAAAGTAAGGGAATCAAAGGGGTTCTGTTGTTATTATTAAACATCTTACACATGAAACGTGACACACACACACCCCTTTCTGAAGCAGGGTCTCACCATGTAACTCGGGCTGGCCTACAACTCACTATATAGACCAGGCTGGCCTTCAACCCAGACAGATGGGCCTGCCTCTGCTTCCCAAATGCTGGGATTAGAGGCATGGTGGCACCACACCTAGCCTCAAAGCTTTAAATGCCAAACATACCTTTCATTCCTTGTGTTTAGTATGTATGAATGCATAGGTGTTCATAGTGTGTGCATGTGTATGAACACGCTCATGGAGGTCAGGGGATTTGACGGTTTCACAGTCTCTCTTCACCTTATTATTTGAAAAAGCTTATGCATGCAATGTGTGTACTATTTGTGTGTGTGAGTGTGTGTGTGCATGTGTGTAGGCACAGTTGTGTGTGTGTGTGTGAATACAGGTGTGTGTGTGTATGTGTGTGTGTACACACCTGCCACAGCATATGTACAGAGGTCAGAGAGCAACCATGGGAGTCGGTCCTCACTTTCCACTTTCCTTTGAGGTACGGTCTCTGCCAGTTTTTGCTGGTTTGTTTTTTCGTCTCTGGAGTGCTTGTGCCATGCCTTTACTTAGCTAGGGTTTTACTGCTATGAACAGACATCATGGCCAAGGCAACTCTTATAAAGGACAACACTTAATTGGGGCTGGCTTACAGGTTCAGAGATTCAGTCCATTGTCATCAAAGCGGGAGCATGGCAGTGTCCAGGCAGATATGGTGAAAGAGGGGCTGAGAGTTCTACATCTTTTATCTTAAGGTTGCTAGAAGACTGGCTTCTAAGCAGCTAGGGCAAAGCCCATGGCCACAGTGACATGCCTCACCCAATAAAGTCACACCTCCTAATAGTGCCATCCTCTGGGCCAAGCATGTACAAACTATCACATTGGTTCTCAGTATCACTCCTGAAAAGGAAGCAAGCACTCTTGCACACTGAGCCATCTCCCCACCTCGCCCCCACCTTCATTCTTGAACCTGGAGTTCCCTAAGTTGGCAACATGGGAAGCCCATACAGATCCAGAGATCCAGCTACCTCAGAAAACCCAATGCAGAGGTCACAGACTTTTAGGGCATTCATGTTTCATTGGCGATCTAAAACTAGAGAGTAAAAACAGGAAGTGGGACCAGGCTATAAAACTTCAAAGCCCACTCCTGGAAACATACATCCTCCGTCCAGGAAGACTCCAAGTCCTACAGTGCCATTAGCCAAGGACCAAAGAGTCAAACACGGGAGACTATGGGGGACAGTTCACATTCAAACCACAACAACCTGGTGTCAAAAAAGAAAAAGGGCTCTGTCACTTTAGAAACTTATATTATCCAATGGGGAGGGGCACTTACTAACAAGTCGAGATCACAATATTGAAATCTCAGCACACATCCGCTCTTCAGACATATTTTCCCCTTGGAGGTACATGTAATCATAGACGGAAGCATTCTGTCTAGATTTGGGGCATTCATATTGCCTTGGCCCTTTGTGTTTGTGCTAGGGAATCTGAACTCAGGCCCTCATGGTTTGCCCTGGGGGACAGGGGTGCAAACACTTCACTCAAAGAACCACTGCTCTAGTCTATGGGAACGATGCCCTTCTGTCTACAAGGGTCTGGTTTTACTCTCTACTTTCAGATTGCCAATGCAACATGCATGCCAGCCTCATGCCCCTGCCAGTTGTCGTGCCTCCGTGTCACGATGTGACTATCATCTCTGGAAGTGAGGGCCAAAATAAACCCTTCCCCTAGTTCCAATTGCTTTCATCAGGATATTTTATCAACAACAGGAACCAATACACATGTTGACAACAAGCTTTATCTTGCAAAAAAAAAGACCACTGAGAGTACAGTACCCTCATTTCCTACACGGGAGGCTCCACAGGTATAGTTGTCCTTATCTCTGCACAGTTTTACAAGGCAGGACAAGCTTTAGAACTTCCTGGCGGACAACAGTGACGTCATCCTGTCACAGGTGTATCCAGCTCTGTGTGTAGCTGTACCGAGGCAAAAAAAAGATCCTGCAAAGTGGGTGGATTCTTTTGCTTACACCGACCATAACAAATGCTCTGTATTCAAACTATATATACAAATGTTATATTTCCTAACGCATGTTTGGAAGCCAAGACTCGATGAGCTTATTACAATTAGACTCTTATTCTGCATCAACCAACCAGATTTCCTGAACACACAAAACAAGGTTTTCTCTTTACTCTAAAGATTTAGGATACCGATGAGAAATTGCGAAGGAAGGAATGCTAAACGAAAAATTTCTCAGTTTGACTGTGAAGACGTTAGCATTATTTATATAATTCAGTGGTTTAAATATTTGAGATTGTATGTTTAATCGACTTTAGCAAATTAGACCGTGGTTAATGTACATAGTCCATCAGACCCAACAGAAGTATTCACTTAGGCAGGCTTCCTGGGTTTCAGATTCCCCGCAGAAATCCTATTTTAATTTTCCTTCTGTGCTCTGACAAAAAAAACACAGCACGCAATGGAAACTTCAGCATGGAGGATACCCTGTGTAAGGCACCCACCAGTTATGATTTGACAGCGTGAAGTTCAACTTACTTGTTCATTTTTAGTAAGCCTGGTTTTGTTGTGAATGTCTGACGTGACCAAATTGAAGCCGTGCTTTTCTGACAAGATTCTCAGAAGCAGGACCACGGTGCGACTGCCACACTTGCCGACTCTGTTGTACACCACCTGGCTGGGGAAGGGAAGGACCTGGAAGGAGAGAAAGAGAAGCAACATGAAATGTGGGCGAAGAAGCGAGTCTTTCCTCCAAGGGACAACAACATGTGTTGGACACATAAACGAGAAGTGTCTCCATCAAGCTAGTGGAAGAGAAGGCGGGGCTAGCGTGTAGATATATTCCCTCATAATATTTTCAGAGAGAGAGAGAGCTGTCCAACTGCACTCATTCAGACTTGATACTGATCACATTTCATGACATTTGTCTATAAAGCATGATGGTGGACTGGCTTCAAAAGGATAGCAGGGAAGTGTGTACTTTTAGGAAGAATGTCTGTCTGTTTGTTTGTTTGTTTGCAAGGCATGTTTTATTAGACCAGCTTAATAAGAGAAAACATAGTGACATTAAAAACTATGTAGAGGCTGGGTGTGGTAGCCCATGCCTTTAATCCCAGTACTCAGGAGGCAGAAGCTGGTGGATCTCTGCACTTTGAATGACAGCCTGGTCTACACAGTTGAGTTCCAGGACAGCCAGGGCTATATAGTTCGACCCTGTCTCAAACAAACCCAACAAAAGTGATGTAGAACTCATGTCATTACATTTAAACATATAAACAGAACAATTTAAAGGATTTAAATGGTTATTAGATCCATGTTATAAAAGCATCGCCACCATCAAGTTCCAGAAATTGTCATCATTAGCTGGAGACTCCCATATATATGTTAGCAAACGCTTCCCTTTCCCACGCCATGCCAAGCTCCTGGCACCATACACATAGGTTCTGTCTCATTGTTTCACTTGGAGGGTCCTAGAAAAATCACGTAAATGAAAGAAAACATGTGTCTTTTATGTCTGATTTTTACTTAGTAGACTGGTCTCCAGTGACCGCTACGCTGTAGAATGACTCAATACTCTGCCATCCTGAATGGCTGGATGCCATTGCAATACACGAACAAACTGGGCTCTGTTTATACATCAGTTGACGGACAGGTGAATCACTTCCACTTTTGGTTGCCGTGAGTAACGCTGTTATGACGATATGCGTACATGCTTTTGTGTGGACATGTGTTTCCAATTCTCTTATGTACATACCTATGAGAGGAGCTCGGAGACCCGCAACAACCCAACGTTTAGGTTTTGTGCAACTGCCAAAACGTTTTCAATACAGCTGCACTGCTTTTACTCCCCCGGCAATGTACAAGTGTTCCAAACTCTCCATATCCGTGCCAACTTTTGCTACGGCCTGTTTTTGTGTTTTTATTTTTTATTATAAACATCCCAGTGGGTGTGAAGTGCTATCTCATTGTGGTTTTGAGTTGTATTTCCCCAGTGGCTAATAGTGTTGATCGTCATGGTGTGTGTGTGTGTGTGTGTGTGTGTGTGTGTGTGTGTGTGTGTGTGTGTGCGCACGTGCGTGTGCGTGCATGTGCGTGCGTGTGCATGTGTGTATGCGTGTGTGTGTGCGCGTGCACATGCATGTGTGTGTGTCTGTTGGTTGTTCATTATTTTCTTTGTATAAATGTATATTTAAAGTTTTTAATACTGTCAAGTTGAACTGCCTTTTTATAGATAAATTTACAGAGTTTTGTGTTCACACCTTCTCTTTATTTGTAAAGAAGTGAGTTGCAAATGTCTTTCTCATCCTTTGGTTGTCTTTTCACTTCCATGATGGGGTCCTTAAAGGTCTAACAGTTTTAAGTTTATTTGGATCCATTTATTTGGCTGTTTGTGCTTCAGGCTTGGTCTAAGATAATCCCCATTTTCTTCTAGGAGGTCTTCGCTTTAGTCCCAACAATTTAGCTCTTTGCTTTGAGTTTATTCTTTGTATGGCATTGGGTACAGCCCAATTTTGTACATTTGCAGATGGCTATCAAATTGTCCCAGCCACATTCAGTGAAAGGCTTCTTCTTTCTTCATTTGTCAACCTTACTGACAATCTCCTGGATGGCATAATAGTTTCTGTTAGGATAACTTTGATGTAAGTTTTGAAATTAGGAAAGTTCTTTCAGTTTTGTTCCTTGATTGTGTTTTGTTCCTTGATTGCTGGTCACTGTGGGTCCCTTACATCCCCAGAAGAAATGTCCAAAGAAACCTTTCTCCAAAAACCAAAACAAGCTATTGAACTTTTAGTAGCAATTCCATTTAATGTATAGAAGAGTTTGGGGATGAACACTATGCTAACAATATTGTCTTCCACTCATGAACACAGGTCGTTCTTCTAAGGATTCTACTTTTTAATTCGTTTCACTGACATTTTATAGTGTTCAGCCTTTAGAGTCTCAACGTACTCTTCTTGATGCCTTATGGATAGAATGATTTCCCTAATTTTATTTCTGGATGGCTTATGACCAGGAATACAGCTAACTTTTATATATTGATCTTAAATCCCGTCATTTTGCTCACTCATTAACGAGCTCGAAAGGTTTCTCCCACGTGGGATTTTCTACATGTAAGATGGTGTCATCAGCAGGTTATATTTTTAACTTCATCCTTTCCAACATGGCTCTCTCTGATTCCCATTCCTTTCCTGATTACCCAGCGACGATGATCTTGATTGGCTACAGAAGCGTTATTGAAAAAGCACCTATGATTAAATATTTATACCACTAGTAAAGTCATCATTTCCAACTGGAATGCTCCGCACTACGCACTAATAGATATGCAATAATCGAAAGCTTCTTTCATTTAGCATTTTCCATAACAGAAGGTCGCAAGAAAGTCCCCCCAAAAGGACACAGCACAGCACGGACAAGCGACAGACAAACACACTCAAAACTCTCCTCTACAACTACAAGGTAACTTACTGTCTTGAAGTGGCTTACAGAAACGAACTTAGAAACAGCCACAGTATCTGTGCCATTCACTCAGTAGCCAGGCCCATGCCAATGCTATACAATTCCTCCCACTCCTATTGTTCTCTTATAGCCACATCTTTAGGGCCAGCCAGTGCTTCCTATGTGTCCTCCCCAGAATGCACTTTGTATAGACAAAGGGCCATAGCACATGGCAGAAGCTAAGCACATCTTGACCACTCTGATAAAATTTAATGTGCGGTCTAATGTTAATGTGATGATTCTGGTAAAACTTGACATTGGGAGAATATTCAAATCCAGACCCTCCTTCTAAGAAACTACTCACAAAAGTTACCACAATAAAAGAATAGTTGTGGTAATAGGCCTTCCCTTCGAATGTTATCATTGAGTACCCTCCATCAAAGTCTGTTCTCTGGTAACTATGGTAACCCAGATATTTAGAGATCAGGCATGCTTGCAGGTATAAGCATGAGTCAAGGAGGCTGACCTAGGTTGTCAAGGTTAGCATGGAAATGTTAATACAGTGTTTGTTGTCTGGTCCTTCAGTATAGCCAGAGTAGGTACCAACATCAGCTGTGACATAAACTGCCCACATAAACACAGAGCCCAGTTCCTCTGTAGAAATAAATTGCTTTATTCTGGTAAGCTGGATCTATAGACCAAGGCTAAGCCTGTCAACTTGAGTTGGATCCCAGTGACTCCCATGGCAGAAGGAAAGGGTCAACTCCTTATCATGGTCATCCGCCTTCCACACATAATTTCCCATACTCCTAATAAGTAAATGACACACAGCATGTATACATTCTCCCCCACACATAACAAATAAATAATGGTAAAAGGAAAAAAAAAAGGAAGAAATTACTTGAATTGGCCTTCCCCAACTTGTAACACAATAGCAGTTGCTGAAGAGAACTGTTACATGTGCATTTACAGCCTAGAAGAAGTTCCGGGTTTTGATGTAGGTTTATACCAAGACTGCAGGCATATCTAAGACAGATTAAAGGAGGAAGGTGGGCACCTGGTAGAGACCGTCTGTGAAAGCATCCTTCCTCCTGAATTGCTTAGAGAACTGATATAGAAGCATGCTGACCATTGTACAGCTTCCTTATGCTAATAACTAACAGTCAGGATACCTTTAAGTTAGTGATTAATCAGTCTTTAAAGCCATTAATGCAGGGCTGGAGAGATGGCTCCGTAGTTAAGAGCACACTGACTGCTCTTCCAGAGATCCTGAGTTCAATTCCTAGCAACCACATGGTGGCTCACAACCATCTGTAATGGGATCTGATGCCCTCTTCTGGTGTGTCTGAAGACAGCTACAGTGTATGCCCATATATGAATAATAAGCAAATCTTTAAAAAAAACCATTAATGCATCACACATCACTTTCATTAGTGTTGCAGAAAATCTCAAATAATGGGCCAAGATATTTAGCATTATAAGAGGAGCTTACATATGATCAAAAATCGCAGCACCATGACAGCAGCAATACCTACAACAATAATGGAAAAGAAAGTGTTTTGGGACATTGTCCTCCATGTGTAATTTGCCGCTGGACTCTGAACTATCTACTTGAACAAGGTTGGTCCTGTTGACTTTTCATCATGGAGGAGGGGCTATGTGGCACCATAGCACGCCCCCCACCCCCAGATTTATGGGCAGTTATAGATTTCTAGGAGAGAGGTATCATGAGGTCCTACCCTTCCCCAAGATTGTAGGCACTTATGGGCTACTAGGGAAGAGGTTTCAATAGGTTCTGTTTCTTCCTATAAGTGTTTTAGGTAGTTAACTTTTGCTGGGGGAGTGAGGGCATCAGGAGACCATGCCTTCCCCTGAGGATAAACAGACAATCGACCTTTGCCAGGGAGATTTTGCCTACTTAGTGGTGTAGCTGCTTAGCGAGTTGTCTAGGCACTTGTAAGGAATCAGAGTTAAACCCCTTGCTTTACCAGGCTAGACTTGAGTGAAATCGTTTCTAGAGTCTGTCACTGGCATCCTTCTAAGGATGAACAGATATATGTTCTCCGGCCCTAGGAAAAGGCCTCAAAACAAGGAAAGAAACCCAACATCCTCACTATGGCTATTTTCGGTTAACACTGTCCTAAAGCCACATAATGGGAATTGGGGAATATGGCATCCCATAAGGCCTCTCAAATCACAATTTGGCCTTCAGAGACACAGTATGATACACCGTCATACACAGACCTCTCTCCAAATTCAAATAGTTTATCCCAAACAATCTAGGAGAAGCTCTTAGGATGAGCAGAGAGGCAGGCTCAACCAATATGTTGTTTTTGCGTACTGTTAAGTGAACAGTAAAAAAAATGGGTTCATAACTGTTCTTGGGAGAAATACAGATTTGCTTCTGAAAGACTGCTTTAAAAACCCATCTGACCATCTGTTTGAAGGGTTTGGAAAGATTGTGGAAAAGAGACTACTATATTTAATAGAAGATTGATCCTGTCCTAGCCCCTGTGCTGTGTAAAATGTTTTAAATTAATTTCTAAAGGTTTTTATACATGACTACAGTTTATCCATCATGTCTACACCCTCCTTTTCCCCTCTCCAATCCCTCCACAATTCCTTCCATTACCTCTCAAATTCATGAACTCTTCTTTAATTATTATTGTCACATATATGCACACATGCTTATATATATGTATAAACATACTGAGTTTATTTATAGTTAATGTTCCTACTATGTGCATGCATTTTAGGGTTGAACACTTGGGATTGGATGATCTATCAGGGAGCTCATCTTAAAAAAAAAAAAAAGACACTCCCTTTGTCAACCAATAATCGCCTGTCGCAAATCTTTATAGTCATCATTAACAATCAAATAGCCTCATTGTCTTTTAATCTAGCTGTGCATTTCTCTAAGAACTTATGTAACCAAACAGCTTAAGTAACACTATTAACCTCTATGTCACTCCCTGTCCACCCTCCTCTTCTCCACAGACCATAGCTCCTAGAACAATGGGGTCCGATGTTAGAAGCAACTCAAGAATAACTCATGCATTCTGACCTGGGACCCAGGACTATCACCCAGCACAGTCCAATCTGTTCCATTTGGACATTTGTCAGTCCACCCTCAAACCCCTGCAGGAGAGTGGGATCCTATCTACAGGAATGAAATAGAGCCCAGAGAACTCAAGTGCCATTTCCAAGGTCACAAATCATGTAAGTCACTCGGAATAGTTAAAGCCCAGCTCTCAGCTTTTCTCATCCTTAGGCCCACACCCTCCTTACTATGCCATCAAATCAAAAGGCAGAGGGAGCTCTTTGCTGCAGAAGTCCCATTTCTTTTCTTGGGTCCTGCGTGTAGCTAACCTCATTAAGCATGCTATTTTTTCAGCAGTCTCCATGGGCAACATCACTGACGTGTCACTCAGATATCTAAGTGGAAATGACAGAAGTTGATTAGACTTTTCCTCCACCCTCAAGACTCATTCTAAGGAACTAATGCAAGCTCATGGTGTCAACACCACTAATCAGAGGAGGAGGAAGTAGACTCGGCCTCCACATCGCTCCTTCTTCTACTGTACCCTTGACAGTGACATGCATGGTTGTCTCGGGCATTGTGAGCACCTTCCACTAAGAAAAGCAGAAAAACAAGAGATAGTAACTTATAAGGCAATGTATATAAAATCCTTAATGTACCCAAAAAGGCAAGCAAATCCTTTCAAACCATATGCTTAGCGACTAGGAGGAGATGCTACGTTACAGAGCCCATTTACATCAATAGGCGTTTGCCAATGGTTGGGTAGGGGATCGACATCCCTCATTTGAAGAATCGCACTAATTTCTATGCACAAGTTCTGGATTCATACTCCTGCTCTGGGTGCCCTAGAGAGAAGCGTCTACCAAAAGCCTTCATTGTTGCTACCTCCAATAATTCTTCAAGTTTGGCTGGTATGGGTATATGAATGTTATGTCTGTGGTTTCTGCTTTATGGCCAATTTGTAAAAGTGAAGGAGACTCCAGAATATTTCCCTCTATGAATTATGTATTTTTGTGTTTCTGCCTTGTGAGTTCTGCAAATGCCACAACCCCCCAGAGCCTGACAGGCCCAAGTGGAACATGCCAAACAAACAGAAGTCCTTCCAAATCCTAAGCACAGCAGTAACTACCACCAGATGACAGCCGCAAGTGCAAGGGCTTATCCCACGCTGGGAAGTGGAGCGGGGAGGGAGAAAGGGGTTTGAGGCAGAAGATAACGTGGTCTGGGTTAAGACTTCAATGGTCTTTGACGACAGGACTCTTGTAGGGGGTAGCATTATTAAAGTGCTAATGTTGCTGCCAAGCTTAAATCTCTGCAAACTACCATTTAATATAATAACGTGGCTTTCAAATGGCTGAATATTCTAGTTCTTTATAGAACTTTATCCCCTGTACTGAGGTTCACTGGATGAAGAGAGTTTCAGGCGGTGGTTCTCAACCTATGGATCCCAAACCCTGGGTTGTTGAGTGACTTTCGTAGGAATCACCTAAGACCATTGGGAAATGCAGACATTAAGACAATTCATAAAAGTAGCAACAAAAACAATCTTATGGCTGGGTGCTTACCACAATGTGAGGAAATCTATTAAAGAGTCTCAGCCTTATGAAGGTTGAGAACCAGCGTGTTAGGGTAAGGACTGGGAATTCTAAATGGCACTCAGGGGCCTTTGTTAGTAGGCAGTGCTGCTACAAAGACTCCTACCCTTTGTGTATCAAAGTGATTTAAAGGGCTTCCGTGGCTTACAAGATGAAAGCAGGGAGAACATTCCCTGCATGATCCCAGCCAGGCCTGGAGAGCTGTATCTAGCGTGGGCACCAGGGGTCGTGTCTCCCTGTGGATCGGCAGTTGTGATTCACCTGAGCACGTGTTATTGATTACACAGCCCTTGATGAATGTCTACTCACCCAGATGGGCTAGAGACCAGGTGTGCTGCTTAACTGAACGTGTCATTAACTGAAACCCTCATCAAACGCCGTCGTGGTGTCACACCTTTAAAGCCAATGCTGTACTGAATAGGAACAGACTTTCCTCAATGAACGGAATTGTGCTTGGTGACTCTCCAGAATTTCCACGTCATAGTCAAACAGACCAAAAGCAGGAACGGCCACAGTCTGAATTTATTCCTGTTATGCACAGTCCAAAAACCCACTAAGCTAATCCACATTTTAAAGTTTCCCATAATATCACGGTGCCGGCGACTTCACACCTTCACGACTAGGTTTTCTTCATCTGTGAAAGGGAAGGGCCGAATCACCATCTACTAAATCATCTTCCAAAGCTCATACGTTATTGGGTTAAGTCTGTGTTTTTGTCAACCCAAATGCTTTTAAATTTTCCAGTCTTCCATGGGGACTCACAAGAGGGAGAAGAGCAATTGGTAGCCCTAGACATCTGTACGACCTACAAACCAGAACAATGCGAAGCCCAGGAAGCTAAAATAAGTGGTACAGTAGTGGTGCTTTTCTATTTTGGGCCACTACAAATTGAACTTAATTGATCAATGGGAGGGAATTTGTGCAGGGTACTGCAAACCCAGCTACCTATACATGGCTGGAGAGGTAAGGCTAGAGAGACACAAGAGGAGAATGTACCACTGCCACTTTCCTAAACTAATATAATTTCTAGATGTGTTCTAAATACTTACCTTTATACCCACAGAGGATGAAGTACTCAGCCTTCATCAAAGACGCTCTTCTCTTCAACGGATGGTCAATATTCAGAAAGTACATGACAAAGGGGTGCCTAACCTCAACGGATACATCTATGACCCAACCCATATGTGTGGAAGAGAGTTATGGGAAGGGTTTAAGGACCAGAGGACAAGTATGTCTGAGGCAAGAAAATGTCCTCTGTATAGGACGGGGGAATTTCACTCAGGAAATTTTGACACTATGGTTGCTTGAACTACAGCTGCACAAGGGCGATACTAGTTGACATGCCAACATGGACGGGGGAAGGTTTGCAAGGTCTCACGTCCAGATAGAGCTAGAGGTGGGCAATGGCGTCTGAGAGAGGGAGAAGAGGTTTTGTCCAGGGACTTTCACAAAGACTGTCTAGTTCCAAGTGGTTATCCATGGATACACCCACACATAGGCAACGCTAAACCATGTGTGTATGTGTGTGCATGGGTGCGTGTGCATGCTCGGGTGCATGTATGGCATGTAGCAATGAAAAAGAAGAGATTGAGAATTTAAGAGGGGGTGAGAACAAAGAAGTTGCGGGAAGAGGGGAGGGCATGAATGATGTAGGTGCAGTGTTCATGTATGAAGTTCTCAGAAAAACTTAGATTTTGCCACGATTTGTTATGAAATATATTCAAAACAGAAAGAAAACAAAACCACCCACTAAAGATTCAGTGATTTATGCCAATAACACGGTTTCCAGTTTCACAAGTGTACACACTGCTATTTTGAAAGTGTAGGCATCTTTCTATCTGTCTTATTCTTGTCCGAGCTTGTCATGTAATATATTTACCTTAATCTCTTACCTTGTTTTCTCATTTTAATCAGCTCCCTGTATTTAAGATTACTACCAAAGCTTTCTAAAACTTAGGACTGAGACTCGCTGACCTCTGCTCATCAGTGAGCCCATGCCATGTCCTTGACGTATGAGAATATATATACTGCTATATGTGTAGATGGGCACTACCCCACTGCCTTGTCTTTTCTTATTACCAATACCGCTTCTGCTCTCGGGATGCCTTTCCTCCATCCTTAAAGAGGAAACACAGAGGACCCATTTAAGAATCCCATTTCCCCTCAGCATGACCCTTGGATACAAAGTTCCTCCTAGCCACAAGGCTGAAATGGCAGCCTTGTGCTCCTCTAATTCCTCATTCACAACCTATCTTCTCTCAGACGCTGCCAAATCTCAACCTTACGCTTCCCCTCCCCCGCTCCCACTCAGTGCTGCTCTCCGTCTAATGCTATCTATAGAACGATAAATATAGCTAATGGGTCCATCTGGGTCTCTCTGTGACACACAGAGCGGACAATTAATAATGTCCCTGTCTATTAATAAACAGGATGAAGATATTAAGAGTGCTTATCATTATAAAGCATGTTCTTTTGGTTCTCTTCCAAACCTAGAGGGAAGTCTATGACTTCTCGTCTAATTTGCAACGTTAGATAAGAAAAAGTATAGCAGAGAAGTCAGCTCCCTGGATGGCTGGAAGTCATGAGATGTTGTTGGTATCCTCTGTGGTTCTGTTGCTCTAAGAGGTTAAGGGAACTTCTGAAGAAGTTAAGAGCGCTTCTGAACAAGTCCTTCTGTCTAACGTTTCCTCAAGCATACACTGCAGCAGGGAAGCTGAGGACTCTATAGTTCCCTTCCTACTTACACCCCATGTTGTGAAGTGAGGGCTACATGGGGTTGACAAAACCCAGCGGAGTGTGGTGTGATAACTTGCACTTCTAAATATCTACGTCTTCATCTCTGCCTTCTACAACATCATTACTTTCCCACAGCCGTCAAAAGAGAGGACGTTTTCACAAGGAAACAAAGTTTCGTTTTTGTATCTTTTAGGTTCTGTTTTGTTTTTTGGATGCCAGAAGATAAAGCTCCCACCATTGGTGCTTTGGAACCTTCTTCACTGCTCAGCTTGATGAAGAATTCATGCCTCTGATGACATTAACTGAACGCCATCCGGGCTGTGGTAGAGAAGAAGATAGATACCTGCGAAGCTCAAATGAATGGACGTACAGAAAATTTGCATATTTAAAAAGGAACATTCATTTTGAATTCTGAATCACTCTGTTTCTCTCCTTGGCCAGCACACAAATCACAGATGGAAAAAAAAAGTCCCTAAAAATGGTATCTAATTACCAAAAAGGTTATAATTACAAAAATTCAGACGGCTCAGATGAAAGAAAGCATGCCTATGAAATACTAAGGACAACAAAGACCATATACCACACTTATGAGGCATGAGGAGTGGGGGTGGGGGTCGGGTAAAACAGCAGAGGTCAAGTCTTCTCAGAGGAATATTCCCAAATGCTTCTGGGACTTAGTCTTCCCTTTGCATGTATCTGGTGGCCCTGCTAGGACTGTGCTTGGTTCCGCTCCCCACTCTTCTCAGCCCTTCAGACCTTTGCGGTTTGTCCTATCAACAGCCCAAGGAGGAACCCAGCGGAGCTGCACAGCTGTGTGCAAGGTCATCCTGCCGCATCTTGCCTGTGTATTGGATGTGCTGATGTTCTCAAAGTCACGTGGGTGCCACTACCGCCGTCAATCTGGGTCCTAGCTGCTTCCGATACCTTCTTATATGCTGTGTGTCCGACCCCACAAAAGTTCTCACGAGACAAAACTCTGGGAATGAGAACTGCGGATTTCCTAGTGTTGATGGAGGAAGACTCGGGGGCCTCATGTGGAGCTGTTCTATTTTGGGTATTAATTCAATTGGTCCTTTGCATTAACTTTTGAATCACAATATGTGACTGGGAAAAACGCATTGGGTCAGACGATTTTACCACTAGACTCACACACTTGGTTTGGCCCCATTGAGATCTTTAAGGCATCTCTTAATCACATGCATCTTCAAGTTAAATTGGCCTAAGGAGGTGCCTTAGTTTATATGGACTCCTGTCATTTAAGTCTACTCCTCAAGCTTGGTTTGAAACTTTGTTTCTTTATTGTAGTCTTCTATCTAGCTACAGACTTACCCTTTAAGCCCAGTCTGAAAACTCCCTTACTATAACGAAATAGAGAAGTATCCGTTATTGATTGGTTCCATAATTCCTATCAGGTATTGTTGGCAAAGGTCAACCGCTCCATTCAGAATCGTCTCCTCTGGCTGCTGGGGGAGAAACAGACGGTCCATTCTTCCACAAGGAAAAAGCTGCCATCACTGTTACGAGCACAAAGCTGGGGGAATTGCTTTGAGGATACTTGGGTGCTATTACTTTTCTCTGCCACCAAGGCACTTGGTAAAGACAGTAAAAAAAAAAACCTGACATTGCCTGTTGGGAACCACACCATCATTTTCCATGAAAATGTCTCAATTACATTCTAGTTTTCATGAGTTGTGAATTTGCAGCCAGAAACTTATTCTTGGATTCAACTGATCATTGCTTAAATTCCTTAGCTAACCTTAAAGTTTTTATAACATAACCCACATTTTTTAAAATAGTGTGGCAGATTGGCAGGTTTCTAACCAATCGTGCTTCCTCCGGTTACCCGCAGCATCGCCTCCTCTCCATGGACCCCAAGCTTAGTCATAGGGTTTCCTTTGGTTGATGAGGAATTAATTAAGTACCCCACAAACAGAGCCTCATTAAAAAAAAAAAAACTTACATGCTGGGGCCCCGACTCCTCATGCTTCCCAAGCCTTGGGAAAAGTTGGGCCAGCCTCCCAGAGAGACAACAGGAAATACTGAGAATTCTGTGATCAAATGCAATAAACAGGCATTGAGCTCTTGCTAAGTGCCAGTCACTTGGCTAGTAACAGGCAGTTAACTGAATTGTAATTATTTTACTGTCTGTCTCCGACAGGGCTCTAGATCCTCTTGCTCCAGTAGCCACATCTGCTTCCTTTCTCTTGTGATTTTTACAACTCAGATTAATAGCTACCACGTAAGAAATCACTGAATGAACAGACACAGAGAGTTACAAGGAATCTCCTGCCCCGTGCGAAATCATACTTTAACTAAAGACACAAATGTACACACTGTGAACACTTACTCTCAATCAGTGTTCTGGACCCCGGGGTCTAGAGATGTGAATTTAACCATCCAAGCCAGAGTAGCGCCTGCATGTGACTAAGCCTGGCCTCTCACTTCACGTACTGCACCGCCTCTGTGCGTTAAACTTTGGTTGGATTCCATCTAAAGAACAGGCAACACAAGGTTAACTAACTCTATATTTACATAGTGATTCCTCTTATTTGCAAGACTTACCATGATTAACCAATTGGTGATCTGCTGCTGAGGATAGGAGTCCTTTCCCTCAGAGTAAAACTTGAATCAAGTCAAGTTTCTAATAAAGAGGAAGATGTGGTGAAAGAATGCATAAAGGGACAAATAACCAATAATGTTGATGATTCCCTGAACTCAAGGCAACCCTATCCTTGGTTCTCTGAACAACCATTCATGGAAACCCCATTTTTTAATCTACAGACAAGGAAGTAAGGAGGAGGCCCCGGGAGGTCTGTAAACCTTGGGCAAGGGTCCATTGTTAGCTCCTGTGTGTACACCTGAACTATCACCTGCCCTAGCACAGGTGTGCTGACAGCTGGAGAAGAGCAAAGATGGCATACACTTCTCCTTTACATAAAAGGACATCACTCCCATCCAATGAAACGGGATGGAGAATCAGCAACCAGGCAAACTTGAACCATAATGTTAGCTTCCGATGTGAATCCAGGATTCATAAGATATTCTTAGCCAGAGATGGTAATAAGATATTTCAATTATTCTCCAATAGAAAAATGTCACACAGCCTACATGTTGGCAGCTTTTAACAACTGCATTTTTTTTTTTTTTTTGGATAGATGTGCCATGGAATCTAGACCTGATCCACAAACAAATGGGGATCTGATCAAGCAGAATCCTTTCCCCACTGCCACCATCTCTCTCTCTCTCTCTCTCTCTCTCTCTCTCTCTCTCTCTCTCTCTGTGTGTGTGTGTGTGTGTGTGTGTGTGTTTGCTTATACTCATTCTCCTTGGTTACTTGGTGCTGAGTAAACAGATTTTTTTCCCCCCAGAAATCTTCAAGTCAGAGGAAAATTCTCTCCCTAGAGTAAAGGCTATTCAGGCAATCAAAGTGATATATCAAATAAAATAAATCATTCTTTGAAAGAAGATTTTTTTGCATAAAACTCACACAAACGTTTGCCATTTCACCAGGGCTTCGCTAGGAGGCAAGAAGATGTCCATTTCAGAGCAGTTAACTGTCCTGAGTCAAGAGAGCCCCAAACCACTAAACAGATATAACATTTCTCTTGCCCATAATTAGTGAGGGGTTGGATCTGACTAAGCAACAAGAAGACACTTTTGTCAGAAGAGCTCACATCAGGATGGATAAGTGAGATAAAACAGGAAAAGTTAAAATGTAAGGAGGAGTTACAATTTTAAGAGGCAATCATAGGTGTTAGAGGCCCTGTTGGGATATTCAATTTTGCTGTGGCTTTTAGCCTAATGCAAATGCATACCTTTCTTCTTTGCATTTTTAATGTTTATAATTTAAAATGGCCTTAGGTGTCATGGGTCTCTGCTGGCTGTGCCCCAGGTAGACCTAGCATAAAAGCAAACTCAAGGTCAACCCAACTTGTACAGAAATGCTGGCCAACTCAGTTATGGTAAAGA
>NC_046155.1:228655643-228718143 GCF_011064425.1 Rattus rattus | reverse complement strand
GGCACACTCACACACATACACTTCACCTTGGATATTCCACCCTCATAGCAAGGCTCAGGGGAAATGCACCATGGGCTTCTGTATTTATAGACTTTGGGATAAAGCTAGAACTCAGCTCAACACAGTAGAAAGCATAAGAAGGTGCCATTGCATCGTGCATAGGACGTAGGCTATATTGTTCTTTGGAAGCCTTCCTACCTTGGTCCCCTTTCACCTGAGTGGTACTAACTTCCTATGGAGGGCCAGGAGAGTTATTGGTAGGAAAGACCCAGGGAGTTCTGTATGCAAAGGCCATGGTGGAGACAGTATGAGGTGAGGAGGAGTGCGACAGGATTAGGCCCTGTGGTGGAGCTGGGAAGAGTGGGAACGTGGAAAAATGGAGAAGGTCTCACAACCAAAGTTGGTGAATTTTTACTGTAAAGAACCTTCCAGAAAATATGTTAAACCTTAGAACCCACAAACATTATGTCACACATGCTTTCATGGTTTGGATTTCCTCCTCAATGAATAAATAAAATAGTAAAATAAAAGGAGCCAAAGCAATAGCTTGTTATGTTTCCAGAGCACCTTTGCTGAGTTCACAGAACTCACTAGCAGCTCACAACCACCTGTAATTTCAGCTCCAGAGGATCCAATGTCCTCTTCTGAACTTTGTGGGTACTTGCGCTCGTGTGCACATACACACATCTACATTTTTTTAAACTAGAATTATTTAAAAGTGCAAAACCGAAATATTAAATCATGAAAGTTGCAACATCAAGCTGACGTCACCTGTAGTGAAGTCGCCACGGTAGCACTGCCCCATCTTCTACAAGAAAGAATATTTGGGCAAAGTACTGAAGGACAAGACACAAAATTAAACATAACATAATAGTGCATAAACAACTTAAGTTGCCGTGTCTTAGTCTGCTTGCTTTGTGATGTTCATTTCACTTCATCATTCAAGTACCACAAGGAAGGGCAGAGTAGATGGCTCGGCCAGTGAGAGTACTTGATGCACAAGCAGGAGGACCTGAGTTCAAATCCCTGGTACCCTGTACAGAGCCAGCATGGCTCTATGTGTCTGTAATTCTAACACTGGGGGTGGGGAGGTCCAGACGGAGACAGGAGGATTGGTGGAGTTTGCTGGCTCCTGTCCAGGTTGAAGGAGGGTACTCTTTTTCAGTATAAGGAGCAGGATGACAAGAACAGTAGGGCTTTACCTCTGGCCTTGGGATGCACACATACACACGTACCACACACACATGCATGAATAATGAGTAAAATAAATAACAGTAGGGTTTTACTGTTACCAATATTACTCACTCACGAGGGACAGGACACTGTCCACAGTCAGAGTGAGGGCACAGCCTAGACTAGCACCAATTTACTGACCTTAGAGAGGCCAAGTTCAGCTGAATGTTGCACAGGTCATGCCCTGGACAACAGAAGCCACAGGAAAGGTGTGAGGGATGAAGTCCCAGACTACACCCGGATGACCAGTCTCTGATCATGAGGGAGCAGCAGCATTCAGCCCAGGAGTGGGCAGCATATTCAGCAAACCAAGCCACACATACGGGAAAGGCAGTGTCGGCTGGAAACGGAAGATAACCCACGTCTAGTTCATTCAAAGACCATTATTCTTGGAGCTGTAACTAAGAAAAATGAGGCGGGGACACTGGGGTTTTGCTGAGATTCCTGAACTATAGAACGGATGGACAGTAGTAGTAGTACTAACTCAGACACGCCCTGGGAAGGTTCTTTGGAATGCAATGCCACTTTATACCTAGCAGGTGACCGACGAAAGATATGGAGTATACTAATGAATACTGGCAAGAATGCAAAGACCCAGAAATCTTGTTGTACTGTTGGTACACGTGACCTGTCTGTCATCTATCTATCTATCTATCTATCTATCTATCTATCTATCTATCTATCTATCTATCTATCACATCACAGGTAGGTGGCCAAGAAGTGGAGACCACTCAAGTGCCTCCTGAATGAGAAACAGGTACCATCAGGCAGCATTTCTGCTCAATAGCATCCTGGTTTTCTGCCTAAATCACTTGCTACGGTGTGGGTGACCTTGACAGGATTATTCTTAGTAACAGAAAACAGAGAACCGAAAACAGATACGGAAGGCCACACACTGTCTGGTTCTGTGCAGGTAAACACCATGTAAACCCCCCAAAACAAAGGCCAAGTTGGGCAAACAGCTGCATGGGATTAATCCCAACACTTGGGGGATGGGGAGGCGAGGCAGGCTGATCTCTTTAAGCTTGAGGCCAGCCTGGTCCATGTAGTGAGTTTCAGGACAGCCAAGAGCTACATAGAGAGACCTTGTCTCAAAACAAGACAACAACAGAAACCAACAGAAAGAAACATTAAGTAAACAAATAATAAGTAAACAAACAAATAAATGAGTGCAGGGTCCACAGGCTGTTTCAAGGGGCTGGGATCAGTGGGCAAGGTGACAAATCACTGTCAATTGTACAGAACTTCTTACAGTGGAGAAGGGTGACAGTTGCAACACCTTGTGACTATTTTTAAAAATCACATTGCTTATTCGTACAGTTTTAAAGTGATAATATTTTTTTAAAGATTTATTTATTTATTCTATATAAGTACACTGTAGTTGTCTTCAGATACATCAGAAGAGGGCATCGGATCCCATTACAGATGGTTGTGAGCCACCATGTGGTTGCTGGGAATTGAACTCAGGACCTCTGGAGGAGCAGTCAATGCTCTTAACCACTGAGCCATCTCTCCAGCCCCCTAAAGTAATAATTTCTTAACAAAGAGAAAGGAAAGAAGGAAGAGAAGAAGGAGGGAGGGAGGGAGGAGGAGGGAGGGAGGGAGGGAGGAGGGCAGTGAAACGTACATTTTAATCCCAGTACTCCAGAGGCATGTGAATCTGAGTTCAAGGTCAGCGTGCTCTACAGAGCAAGTCCCACAACAGCCAGAGCCGCCCAGAGAAACTGTCTTGAAAATCAAAAAGCAAAGCAAAGCAAAACGAAAGCAAAAAGGGAAAAAGCGATAATCTCTTAGCACGCAAAACAAACTCTTTAAAAAAGAGGAAGTTACCGTGTGCCTCCTGTACTTTTTACCTCCCTTCCCCACAGTGAGGTTTTCCAAATGAATCCCTTCCCTCTGTTTCCCCTTCACACCTCTGCTGACCCCAGGCTCTTTCTCCTGGCAGGTGTCTGGAGCACTGAGGACTCAGCAGGTCCTTATCACAGACATCTGTGTTCCAAAGCCAGAACAAGATGGCGCGATGCTTAAGCTTAACCAAACCTTGTTCCTAGCAAAATGCTGGGTACTGAGGGACCTGGAGAGGACCATCCTAACATTACCACAGGACAGCATAAATGGGCAACAGGATCTCCGGCTCTTCAACTTCCTCCGTCAGCTGGCCTTACAGACCATACAGAGCAGCCATTCTACCATCCTCAGTTCCCTCCTCCGTAAGAGTTTGGTCTTCCCCACTACACTGCAGGCTCCCTCCTGGGGCATCTCTGTCTCCATGAATCATTCCCCCATTGGGAAAAAGCATGAGGCTCAGACCAGCGAGGGTCCTCGCTCTGCCTGCCTGGCTTCACTCACACTTGGCTATGAACTGATGTTCCTTAATCATTCCCTGTTAGAGATAATTAATAGACTTGTCTTGTGTACTATCAAGAGAACACCTCGGAGGCTTCTGCAAGTCACTGCGTCTAATTAACTCCGTCGTCATCTGTCTCCGACAGCGGAAATGCCTAGTAACAGCTTACTAAGCAAGTAGACTCACCGGCTAGTTGGAGCTTGCTTCTGGTGTGGGTCCATCTGCCACATCTAACGGAAACCCAGCTGACGTATAAATGGTGATTTAGCAAAAGTAATCCAGACATGGCTCACATCGCTGGTTTATTTATTTATTTTATTTTATTTTATTATCACGTAGCTTTCTTTCAAAAGAACAGACTGATGTGTTTGTAAAAAGATAAAGAGAGGATGTGCCCCGGGTTTCAGCACCAATGTTGTGTGTATAGAAAGACAAAGAGAGTGGGATATGTTCTATGGAGGTGTGGTGAAGTATGAGGAAAGGGGGTGCCTCAGAGGGTCCATGCTGAGATGTCCCTTCCCCATGAGGGACCAGCCACAGGATAGTATAGTAGTCTAGAGTTTATTCAGGGCATGGGGAGGGGAGTTAAGAGGGTAGTAAGGTAGAGAGAGAAGTAGAGAAGGAGAGGAGTAGAGTAGAGGCCAGCCATGAGCATGTGGAGAGAAAAGGGGAAGGGAATGGGGGGGAGAGGGAACAAAGTGGGAAGAGAGCAAGAGTGAGAGAGCAAGAGAGTGAGGAGGAGGGCAGGCAGCCCCTATTATAGTGTCAGAGGCACCTGGCCATTGCTGTGGGGGTGGAGCTTACACAGAATGCTAACATAGACAAACAAAGAAAGCATGGGTTACATTTTTTAAAAGACAAAGAACTCTCGCCATGGGCCTGTGTAAGGCAAGTGCTGAAGCCCAACCCTGCATTTTTTTTTTCTCTTTTATTCTGAGAATCAATCAGAAAAGGTTAGGAAAAAGGTTCCCGGAGCATCCCTGTGCCTACACGTGGCAAGAGTATGAAGTTAGCGAGATCTCTCTCACAGTGTCAACAAACCACGAGACGTACTGTGCAGGGATGTCCTCTCCTACAGGGCGGTATCACAGTCTACATCACTTAGCATCTGATGGTCTATAATGAGCAAAAGGAGGGATCCCAGAGAGACATGTGAGGAATGGGGCTGGGGCGCTGCTGTTGGCCCTTCTGGAGCTCCGCTGAGTGCCTGGCACAGGGTGGACCTTGATCGGCAGACCTGAGCTGTAATTGCTCCTCTCCTACGCCCTATGAGGCAGGGGCCACTGCCACTCTCAAACTGTGTGTGAGGATACCTTGGGATCATTTGCAATGTTGAGGAGACCAGGTTTTTTATAAGCGGAGGCCTTGGGCCGGAGGAGGCTGCCTCAGTCTTTCGATGACCTATGGTAATGAACAGCAACCTCATTTGGTTAGGCTGAAGGGTGGAGGAAAACCTAGAAGCCTCGTTTTTCAAATGGAGAACTGGGTCTCAGCCAGTCACAGGCTAGCATCTGATCAGACCATGCCTAAATAAAGCAAGGAGCCCAGGTTTAAACAGCCACCTTCTCTCCGTACGTTACTTCCTCGCGCTGTATAATGTGCTGCCCACGTTGCATAGCGGGGCTCTCTGAACCTCTTCCAGTTCTGAGTACTTCCCGGTTCGTGAATCATGTTTTGTTCCAATAGAAGCTGTCAGTGGTGATCTGCCAGCAGGTTTTCCTTTTAACAACATTATACTGATAAATACAGGTCTCTAAAAACCTCTATCCTCCCGAAGTTAGTTCATACTCGAGCATTTTAATTGTGTGGCTGTAAATTACCTAGGAACGCCCTAGGAAAGAAAGCCTCTGCTGACACCAAAGCCGTAGGGGGGAAAAATGTATTTCGAAGAATAATGGCAATAAATTACTCATTTCATCACAAAAGATAAAATGTGCACACAGAGTTCTCTTGTGCACACATCAAGAAAAGCACTGTGCAGAGTAACTGCCACGAGGAAACTATTTTGAAAACACTTGGGTCCCTTGCAATGACTATGGCATTTGTCCCCAGAAATATGTTGCAACATCTCCAGTGGCTGCGTGGAACTGCACACTGTACTGAATTCTATGTGTAGCATGCTTTTCCTATACATGTACTCTTCCTGGGATGAGGGTGGTCTATAAAGTAGGCACACTAGGAAATAAACAAGAGTAAACAAAAGACAAAGCCATCATTACAATAGACCATAAGATGGCTGGGTGGGTGTGGTCCTCGTTCTCGTGAAAACTGACTGGAGATGACAGACCCCCATCTGATGAGGTAAGTGATGTGAATTAGTGGCATGATGATGTTTTGCTACTGTGGATTGGCGTTTCCATAGTGACATGAGGCTTTGTCATTGTGTAAGGGCGTTTTGATCCCTACGGTTCTAAGACAGTCAATCCGATAATAAAACACAGCGATCAAGTCACTGACTAGTGGGTAGGACACACAGTGTGAATACTCTGTCTCAGGCAGAATAGAAATTTTTTTAATCTCACTATTCTTTGTGATACACAATCACCAACTTCTCGAATTTCCTACTTAATCTCTGGGAACATGGTTGGCGTTGGGTAACGGAGCCAAGGAAGAAACACACAAAGGATATTCCATCAAGACAATTCTTTGCCTAGAAAAATGACTGCCTGACAGACAGACAGACAGACGGATGTAGATATGCATGCAAATACACACATTTGTGCAAGTGTGTGTGTGTGTGTGTGTGTGTACATGTGTGTGCATGTTTGAAGTCCTAGACACCTGTAACTTTAATTTTTTTCAAAACCTACTTTTAATGACGGTTCTTAAACACTTTAACCTCACCTTCTAGCCCACCACCCACCAGAGCTAGCAGAAAAGAAAGGATACGTGGAAGTGGGCCTGTTTAGAAAGGTTCTTTGGAGCAACTCTCCCTCTGTGTTGTCTGGAAATTAGCAGTTTAGTTCACAGGTTAGCAGCCGCCACTCGATCCACTCACAAACATTTCACGGATATATTAGCAGTACAGTTTGGTAGTGTTGGGATGGCAGCAGCGGTGGCACGACCTAGCAGAGACAGCCAGGCCTCAGCCCCAGCAGGAGTCAGCAGGGGGGACCAGGGCCAAAAGGAATGGCCAGGAAGAGGTCTCCGATGTGCCTCCCTCAGCCAATCGAAGATAAGTGAAGATGTGAGGTCAACAATTGTTGCTCTACGAGGAAGCCAAACTCAGCCTCCATCACTGACCAGCGAGACCTTTTCATATTCCAAACCATCACGTGTCCTCCAGGGGTCTCACCTCAGCACCTGAGTCTGTCTCAGCTCACCTCACTCTGCCAATCAGCCTGAGTCTGTGGAAGTAGCAGAAAGCTGCACCACACCACCAGAGGTTTATACCCACTGGGGTCCCAACAAATGGAGCTCAACTATGCAGTGTAAGGTGGACCAATGCATGTGTGTCCTTAGCGAAGAATCCTTCGCCACGTGCCCTTTCACGGGCTTGCTTTAGCAGAACATCCCTTTGCCCATGTCTGTTTCAGTGAAACATCCCTTCACGAGTCTGCCTTAGCCTTTCACCCGTGTCCACGTCAGCTAAATGTTCCTTCACATGTTTGCCCCAGCAAAACACCATCCAACCGACTTTCCAAAGAACCCTTAAGTTTCCACTGCGATCACCAGAAGCCGCCTAACACATGCATTCTTAACCCCGGAGACACTGGAGACAGAGGAAGGCCTGCCTAGCTGAGCTGACTTTAACATTTTCGTTGGCCAGGCTGGAAAAGCCTAGAGAGTAGAAACAATTACACTAGGGACCAGAAAAGCTATGGTTTAACTACAAAGGCATCTTAGAGAAAGTAAAGAAAGCAAAATTAAGAACAGTACCTAGGTTCACGTTCAGAAACAAGCCTCAGTGTACAGCCTGAGCTAGCACAGACTTGTTACATTGCCCAAGCTGGCCTTGAACTTATGTCGGTCCTCTCGTCTCAGCATCTTAAGTGCTGGGATGATAGGTATGAGAGGCTGTGTTTGGAATTAACCTTAATTAATTTTTTAAAAGAAATATGGAAAAGGGGGAAAAAAACTATATATCTTGGAACGTGAGATGACATGGAATCCAAGCTAAGGTGCACACCATCGAAACATGCCAATATCTTCCGGAAGTGTGTTAGGCACCGCAGGGGCGACCTATCTAAGCCTAATCATCAAGCATTGTCAGGAAATGCGGACTCGGTCACAGGCTTCGCCTGGGATACTTTGGTCATCCTATGAAAGGAAGGGCAGATAATAAAATCGAGTATTTTGCATGACAAAGGAAAAAAATCTAAAGATGACAACCTCTTAAAATGTCTGTCAAAAGCATCCTGCAGGCCAATCTGTTAAAAGCACCTTGACTGCAGACAAATGCTGGCGTTGGCTGATGAAGAACCACTGAAGAATGAGGGAGTCATTAGGGACTATAGTAAATCAAACGGCTGTTTAATAGCTGAGACCTGCAGAGAGGACTCCAGGAAGGAGGCCTATTAATTTTGGTAACAAATCTAAGATGGGACAGAAATACTTCTTTTCCCAATGTGTTCAACACAGGAAAACAAGCCTTACTAGCTTTTGTATGGGAAATGACATCTTGAAGCTCATTCCAGGGCATTCAGTGATAATTCTGCACAGGAAACCACAGTTCGGTTGATTTGGGGGTATCCCAGATTCTAATCCATTTGCGAAGCAATGGGATTGTCTCCTTGCAGATTGTTTTGCGGTAAACTCTAAAGGTCTTCTGGGATTCACAGCTGTGGGTGCACAGGGTGCCTACCACACCGAAGCCACACCCACAGTTTAACATGCACAGTGAAGCCACACCCATAGCTTAGCAGGCACAGTGAAGCCACACCTACAGTTTAGCGGGCACAGCGAAGCCACACCCACAGTTTAGCAGACACAGCGAAGCCACACCCACAGTTTAGCAGACACGGCGAAGCCACACCCACAGTTTAGCAGGCATGGCTAAGCCACACCCACAGTTTAGCAGGCATGGCTAAGCCACACCCACAGTTTAGCAGGCATGGCTAAGCCACACCCACAGTTTAGCAGGCACAGCGAAGCCACACCCACAGTTTAGCAGGCCCAGTGCCTTGGAGTTTGAAGAAAGATGGAGAAATGCTGCTTACATCACATCAGAATTGAATTTCACTGGCTACCTGTCCTCAAGTCACTAGGGACACGCGATAAAATTCAGACAGACACCCAGCTCCTCTGAGATAGATGCTGTCAGTGAGGCCCGGAAGCATGACTTTTACAGCTCTCCAGGAAAATCAGAGGCTCGTGTGTCCAAGCATCACAGAACTTAGGGTGTGGTAAAGGTGCACTTAGAAAAGCAAGTGTTTCTGTAGCGTGTCTGTGACTTCAGCCATCTTGAGTGGGAACACTGTCATAATAGCTATTCTGGTTCGTTTAGCATTCACTAAAGTTCCTGGCACATGCTTGTTCCAGTCAAATAGGCAGAAGCTAAGTACAGGTTAAAGCAAGTCACACTCTGGGAGTGTGCACCTGTTGACAGGGGTGAGAGTGCAGAGCAGAGTTTCTCAACCTATGGGCCATGACACCTTTGGGGGTCCCAAGGATCCTTTCACAGGTGCTGCATATCAGATATTCTGCATACAGGGTATTTTCATTATGACCCCTATCAGTAGCTAAATGGCAGTTACGAAGTAGCAAAGACATAATTTTATGATTGGGGGTTGTCGGGGACCGGGACCGGGACCAGACTGCCGGACTGGGCAAAGCTAGAGCCCTGCCCTGAGCAGATTCCTGAGAAGGGCTTGACCTTTTCAAAGAAAGACTGTTGTCTCATTGTCTAAGAAGACTATTTTGCGGTTTAGAGATTCACCCTATGTCCTTGGGCTCTTCCCAGTACTCCCCCCAACACGCCCCCCAAGCTTCAGTTCCTGCTTCAATTCCTGCTTCAGAGCTTTAAATACTGTACATTCCTCTCAATAAACAGACCTTGACAAGGACACTGCTTGGTCTCGCTCCTCTTTCTCACCCGTTCTCCCGCAGGTATGGGTCCCCCTCGACCCCCACGAATAACTGGGTCCCCGCTGGCTGGGGCAGGGGTCACTGCAATATGAGCTGTATTAAAGGGTCACAGCATAGGAAAGTTGAGAACCACTGGTGTAGACCCTCCAGAAAACAGATGAGGGTAGAGGAGGAGGCACTGGGGAGGGCTTGTACCACTGAATTGGAAGGGGTCCTTCTTATCTTAGTTGTAGTATCTACTAAAGGAAGCTGGGCCATGTCTTCCCATTAGACCAGAAGGACACAGGAAGGAGGCTGGAAACTTTCATGGGCCCTGAGGAAGTTGTGGGGGAGGGAAGGAGTATGGTAGAAACAGAGGAATTGGCCCAACCACCAATTCATTTTTCCTGAATGAAGCAGGAAAAATGGCCTCCTCTCTGGTCTGCTCTCTGTCAAGGTTAGGCTCTGCATACAGTTGAGTCAGAATTGTTTATCAATGAACTGTGCGGCAGTGCAGTGCAAAATGGGCCAAACACATAACACTGCACCAAAATCCGAAGTTGGCAAACTCCAGAGAGTGGTGCATCAAATGCAAAGAATGTGGGGTGGGGAGACTCCAGGGAGGTGGGCTGTGTTTTCTGACCGTGTATCTGACTGTCAGGAGCATTCTCGGGTGTATGTGTGTTGGGGGAGGGAGGATGAAGAAATCATACAGGAGAGAGCCTTTCCCAAGGGGTGATAATAAGTTCTAGGGTCTTAAACTTCAGGGCTAAGTACCTGTCCGTGATGCTGACCCAGGATCAGAATGAGGTCTGTATTAAACTTTGTGACAATACAGGCGCCCCTTACCCCAGTGCCATCACTTAGAATGAAACAGATCCAGGTCATGTCCCATCTCCAGGATTACCTTCCCAGTTTGTCAGATCATCCAGGGTGATGTGTGTTCTAAATGCTCTGTTTGGTACAGGAAGGAGTATCCAGTCTACATCCTGGTCTACACTGCTATCAGAAGTGTGACTTATTTAACAACCCCATGCCTCAGTTTACCCAGCTATAAAATGGGCCAGCGATGGAACAAATTTTACGGACTCTGAGTATATGCCCAGAAGAATGAATGATGTCAAGTAAGCAGTTGATCGTTTTTGTTGTTGTTTTGTTTTTGTTTTTTCTGCTATTGCTCTTTCAAGTTTCCCACCAAAGAGAACATGGACCCTGGAAGTAAGAACAAAATAGCTGCATAGACCATGTACTTTTGTGGACTTGAGAACAGAAGTGCAAGAAAGCTCTGGCTTGTGTGGAAGGAAAGGCACACCTAGAAATGTTTAGAGAAGCAAGAGTCTGCTGAGGTCATCACCTGGAAGTTGCCTGTTTTACTTCACTGTACACTTGTGTCCCATCCTCATACCTTGCTTAAGCCTGCATTTCCTCAACCTACCCATCTGGAATGACTCTTAAAACAAAACAAAACAAACAAACAAAATCTGGTCCCCTCAATCATTCCTTTGTTTGGATACCCCTCGCTTGATTCTCATGTTAATCTGCCTTTTTGTTTGTTTGTTTGTTTGTTTGTTTGTTTGTTTGATTTTAAGATCATTGTGACCCTATTGTTGGCCTTCAACAACTAACTTTTTTTTCTCAAACACTATGCTCAAGGTTGTCCCTGCATTTCTGTGCGTGTCTCTAGATTTCATCTCTGGATCAACATTTTTTCCCCAGAGTTTGATAATCATGTTCACATAATAATGGATTGCATCGTTACTAATTCTATGTCACACGTAATGGCCATTTATCTCCCATGGTTGTTCAAGTTCTTTGGATCACTCTTCCGATATTGTGACGGACTGTGGGGCACTGGTACAGAACTGGCGAGGTAAACCACAATCAAACCCTAGAGACCTCAAAAATCGAGACTAGAATCTCATTCTGAGACCAGCAGGAATGGGACTAACTCCCTCCCTGTTTCTGGGCGTGACTCAGAGTCAGAGAGACCCCCAACCAAGTGGTCACAAGTAATCAGCCACGGAGCACAGAACATGGAATGCCTCTCCATGCTAATGAGACATCTCAGTACCTAGCTTTCAGCCAATGAGACATCTCACTAGCTTAGCTTTCAACCAATGAGACGTCTCACTACCTTAGCTTTCAGCCAATGAGACATCTCACTACCTTAGCTTTCAGCCAATGATCTTTTTCCACCCTGCACATTCTCACCCCCCCAAGACTGTATGACCCTTAGTGTACTCCAAGTAAAGTGTGTGTGTTCAAACTCATCCCCAATAAAGATAAACGAACAAGCTACAATCCTCTCAGAGAGCTACACCTGAGTGGGAACTTCTGGCATCTTTAACAACTTGGTTGTGTTACTGTGGAAGCTGTCTTGTGAGAGGGCACTTGATGTTTCGCTGAAAAGAGACACTTGAGAGGGTTTGGTGGTTAGAAAATGTTGTGGTAAATATTAAAAAAACTGGCAGAACCTTTTATCCCGCGCTAGAGCTGGTACCCGTGGGCCCGCATGGCACTGTGGGGTATCCTTATCTCAGCGGCTCCATGCTGTCCCAAGTACTCTCTAACCCAGACAGTCCGCAGGCCGTTCCAGCATGGCACCTTGTCACTCTGGTCCCTGGAGTTAGTTCAGGCACCCATAGGGCCACATGGAACTAACCATAATTTATCTCTGGATAGTATCTCTCCTGGTAGCTCTCTGCTAGCCTCAAATTCTCTGGTTCCAGCTACCTAGAAGTCCAGCAGTGACTGACCTATTGCGACTCCCTGACACGGACTCTGCTCACAATTCCAACAACCCAGTGAAATCAGGACTCAATAAACTGCAATCCATCAATCAGATTTATATGTTAAATTCTCAGTGCACAATACATCCTCTCAATAAACTCACGACCAATTGATAATGATATAAACCACCCACCTAGGTAAGAGAAATTGAACTATAGAAATCCATCCCTTAAATATTCATAACAAGCTGTATCTATGTAGAGATGCCTGGTGAGGATCACTTAGGTTGGCCTCCATGTTGCTTCTCTCCGTCTCCTTCTGAAACCTCTGTTCCCGCCTCCCTTCCTTCTCATCCAATGACAGGACTTGTTTTATCTTGTCTGCCTTCACCTGCATAGTGACGTCAACCTACACTTTTTATAAAATTTATCACAAACCAACATGTTAGGCAAGAATCCCCTAAAAATTGAAGACTTTCAGCCTGAGAAAGTTTTACTTTCTGAGTAAGACGGGGCCAGCGCCATGTTGAGTCACATGATGTTGTAAGCTTGGGAACTTGAAACAAAAGAAACACAGAGGCAGTCTGCTTGCAGGCTCTAGGTCCCCTGTTACCGAAAGAGCAGGCTACCCTGAAACAGAGAGTTAGAGATTAGAAGCTGCCTGCTTTTTTAGCAAAAGTTGTTTAGAGAATGATTTAATTTAGGTTTGGTTTATTTGTTTTAAAGATGGCATAACAACATAATGCTTTATTAAGTCTTTCAGATACCTATGTTCTCTTAACGTGGGCTCCACGGGAATTTTGAGTCGATTTCCCGACATGACAGATTAAAAAGGCCTAAAGGGCTCATACAAGTTTGTTTACTTCAGTTTCTTAAATTGTTTTAATTTTCATAATGGGTGTGATTTTGAGTCTTGTGGTTATATTATTTCTCTGGGAGAGAGAGAGAGCAAGATACAAGCTTTTCTGGTTACAGACTAAAGACCATGGTATTTTGGGAGAAAGGTTTTGTCTCTGTGTTTTTGAAAAGGGTGATTAGACTCTGGACACCTTCCAGAGTTATATGGATCAGATTTGACGGAGGGAGATCTCCTGAAGAACTAGATTCAAGAGAATCAAACAGAAATATACCTTGATGATACTAAGGTTTTGTTTTGAGGTTTATTACAGAACGTACAGCTTTGGTGAGGCTCATTATCAGATGTCCTGAGCTGGCCTGCTTGGACTCCTCATCTCAGGGACTTTCAGTCGGGTCCAGTCAGGACAGACATCAGAGGTTCCAACAGTCATTGGGTGACCTTCTTAAGGCCAAACAACTCCCCCATTTTCCCTACCTCCTCCCCGCCGCCCCAGCCAAGGATATCTCAATGCCCACGTACAGCTTGAAGAAGTTATTGAAGAGTCTTCGTCCCGATTCCCTAAACTTTGGGAGGCTAAAAGTGGTTGTTCTAAGGCTGTCTTTCTAGAGAATTTAGAAATGGCCATAATTTAACAGGGAGGAATTAGTTCAAATTGAATGCACAGCCATAATCTCATTTCGTAGAAATCCCTATATTTGTTACTAAGGTAAAGTTATACCCTTTTACATTGGTACAGAATTTGATACAAGTTCAGATTTTCTTTGATATGAATTTCTTATCAATTTAAAATTAAAATCAATATTGTTACTCTTGTGTATAGACATTGTGCCTATACAACACATTTAAGTACACAAGGGCTTATACCCAGTTCTTTCCTGCTATTAAAAAACTAATCTGGGGTTGGGGATTTAGCTCAGTGGTAGAGCGCTTGCCTAGCAAGCACAAGGCCCTGGGTTCGGTCCCCAGCTCTGGAAAAAAAGAAAAAAGAAAAAAAAAAAACTAATCTGAGACGATTAAACATGTGAGTTAAGGGCCAGATAGCAAATTCATGGCTTCTTTGCTGGACTTCCCAATCTTCACTTCATGGAGAGTAATGAACCAGAGAACTTCTCATGGCATTCTGGCTAATTCTGGCTATTTCCGCTGACTTGTGACCTGTTTGGTGGAAGCCTTGCTGTTTCTGCTGGATCCTGCGGCTACTGCTACTGATTAGTGTTTGTGTTTGTTATTGGACTGGACTGTTGGTCAGCGAAGAGTGGAATCACCCCAAGGAACTACTTCAACCAGGTCTACCTTTTATTAATAACCTTCTTTTTCCCCTACCTCTGGTTAGAAAGGGGGTTGACACATTTAAGAACCATAAATAAAAAGTAGGTTTTGAAAAAATATAAACCTATTCTACATCTGTAGATCGTCAGAGAAGGCCTTTGTTTAAAAGAGCCATAATACGAAGATTCTTAGAGAAGGCCTACTCTCCCCTAATCAGACTGGGATCCTGCTCATCCTGGACTCTGCTTCATCCCCTCTTGGCTCGACAGACAGCGGGTACCCAACACCCCAGAAGGAAAAAGCAGACTGAGGACCCCACTAATTCCAGACTTTACCCAGCCCTCTCCAAGCCAGTGCACTGGCAGCACCCAGACACCCTGAGAGGAGAGGTAGAACCTGGTACCACAGTGAAGGAGCAGAGTACCTGGCTTTCTAATGTTTCCTGCTTTCCTGAAGCTATGAATGACTATAAATACAGCAACATCCTCAGCTAAGGGTCTGGAACAGCTGCCTAAAAGAAGCTGATTCAGCTGGGAGACAGGTTTTTATTACATGCCTTTATCCATGAAGCATGGTCACTTCAATGGCCACTGAGGAACAGGTGGCACTCTCAAGTACAGAAGCCATGCACTACAAAATATGATTCCTTGATAACTATGTCATAGTCAGGTCATTCTCAACCTGTGGGGGCGACTCCTGGTCGATGCAGATGGGGCGGGGGGTGGATTTGGGGAGTTACATGAACAGCAGTAGTGTCAAATGACCCTTTCACAATGGTTGCCTAAGACTTTCCTGCATACAAGGCATTGGCATTATGATTCCTAACAGTAGTAAAATTATAGTTACAAAGTAGCAGTGAAGCAATCTTAAGGTTGGGAGTTGCCCCAACCTGAGAAACTGTATCAAAGGGTTGCGGACGTTAGGAAGGTTCAGAACCACTGTTCTAGGAGCTGCCAGTCTCTGGACTGACTGGATTTAAAAAAGTAAAATTTCTGCGCTGTGTAGGTCACTCTTCTGTTTTACACAGCCCAATTCAATCTGGTCTGCCTTGAATATTTATGGCCCTCCAAATCCATAGATTGGATTATAACAATCAATGTGCTAAAGGCTTTGGGTAGATGATTGAATCATGAAGTGAAGGCCCTGTGAAAAGATTAGTACCCTATAAAAACAGTCTCAGAGGGTGCCTCACCTCTTCTGCCAAGTGAGATCCAAACTTGATGATCCGGACTAAGAACCAGGCCCTCAACACACACTTTGGTGTTGTAAGCACTTTTGTCTTGAACATCAGGCTCCAGAATTGTGTAATACAATTTTGTTGCTTACGAGTGACTGGGTCTTGGTACTTAGGTATGCTAGCCTGAGTGGATTATGATATCGTTATATTTATTTTTTTTATCATATGCAAGGGAAATATAAAAATTATATTGTAATTTATGTATTTAGTTCTAGTCTGTTCTATTATTACATCTTCACTTGTTTATTCTGAGAGGAGTGTGTATGTGGGCCACAACGTATATGCTTTGGTGTGCCTGCAGAGGCCAGAGGACAGTTTGGGCAAACCAGCTCTCTCTTTCCATCACGTAGGTCCTGAGGACTAAATACAGGTTACCAAGCTTGACAGTAAGCACCTTTACCCACTGAGCTCTCTCCCCAGTCCTTGAGTCCCGTTCATGATAAATGATAGACCTCATTTACCAAGGGTACAATAGGATTTTTTTTAAATTTGCATATGAAAGGTATGACTGCATACATGCATGAAATAGTGAACGGGTCAGAACGAGGCGTCATCTACTTCCCAAAATGCTGCAATGAGAAATCACACAGCCCCACTTAAGACACACTCTCACCAGAATCTAGAACCGAAAGCTCGGATTATCTCTACCTCTGAGCACCAAGGAACTAGAGAAAGAGAACAGAATGAATGGGCTCTGCAGGCCCAGAGAGATGCCATGATCATTAAAATCCAGAATACAGAAGCATCAGCAGGCCCAGTGCGTGGTCCAGTTTTGTGGGAGATCAACAGGGGTGAGAACTTGCACATCCAGGCGTTTAGATCATTTAGATCATTTCTCTGTGGAGAAATGGTTTTGAATAATGAGCTAAGCAAACAGGTAAAACCCAACATGATGTGCATCAAGGGAATGCAGGGCTGTCTGGTGGCATTTGAGTCCAACAACCAAGTATGTAACTGTCGTGGGAGCTAACTGCAGTTGTATTTTTAAATGCTTAGATGTATAGAGGTAGAGTTGTATAGGTGAGGGCTATCCGTGGATAAAAATGGCTGCTATCTATGATTTGATTCCAGATAATCCAAAGAGAAGGGAAGGGAGGAAGTCTATACATGGAATAAAAGTCCAGGCTCCCATGACAAAGACATCACAGAGTAAGTGGGCTGTACAATAGACACTAACTAGTCTCTCACAGCTCTGTAGGCTCTGGAGTGCAAGAACAAGGTGATGCTTAATGGTGCTGGAGGTGAGGAATTCTTCTAGTTTACAAGTTACATACATGTTCTTGCTGGACCCTCATACTGCAAACAGACAGATCTTGGTTGTCCTATTTTTTCTTATAGGGCATCAATCCAGTTCTTGAAAACTCCATTCTTACAACTGCGTCACTTTCCCAAGGCCTCCTCCCTGTGCATCATCACACTGGGCATCTGAGTAGAGAGATGCCCTTGTGCCCTGTGTAAAAGCATTTATCTGTCAATAAAAAAGCTGATTGGCCAGTGAGCTGAGGCAGGATTAGAAGGTGGGACATCCGGCAGAGAGAGGGGAATTCAAGGATTGAGTCAGGTGCAGACCAAGGATTCACTGAGTTACAAAAGGAGAAGTCCATGAAATTGAGGACCAGGTAACCAGCCATGTGGACTTACAATAGAATAGAATAGAATAGAATAGAATAGAATAGAATAGAACAGAATAATTAAATTATGAGCAAGTCAAGAAACAGGCCCAAGCTTATGGTCCAAGCATTTATTCATAAATATAATTAACTCTCAGAGTTGTTATTTCAGGGAACTTATGCATGGGTAGGGAAGTCCAAAGTTACACACCTGAGCTTCAAGATAAGAATTTGGAAGACACACATGTTCAGTCCCTAGCACCGTGTATTGGCAACTTGTGGTGATGGAAGACAGGCGTTAAATATTGACTTTTTCAAATTGGTACTACACTTTCATGATTAAAGTGTTCTGTACTTAAAACTTTAGAGATTAGATTTGACAGAAGTCCTATATTTTTTAATAGAAAATATATTTGTCTGATGAAATGTTTTCCAATATGACAGATCCTTCTCTATAAGACTAACATTTTTTTTTTTCAACCAGAAGCTTATTCCACTTGGCATAGGAAAATGAAAAACTATAGTCAGGATTTCATGTTAAGAAGACAAAAATCTCAGGGGGAAAAAATCACATATTATGATGGTTTTCAATAGAAACTCCTTGTTTTCCTATGTCCAAAGCTTTTAGGATCATTGGGTACTGATGATAAAATTATCTTTTTGACAAATTTACATCTAACCTATTCCTCACGTCACTGGACCCACATCCTCTCAGACTATCTTTGGACCATATAAAACCTGCTAAATTGGAAAAATCACTCACGTGGAAATAGTGTTTTACAGGGGCCTAGCAGAGAGTCCTAGGAGTGTTCAAAATAAAGACTTGCTCTGTGAGTCAGAGTCAGAATGGTTTGGAACTTGCAGTCCTCCTGCCTCAGATTCCCAAGTGCTAGGACCACAGGAGAGTCCTGCTATGCTCTGGCATTGTAAAGATGTTCCCAAAGTGGGTCAGAGCATTGAAAGCGATTGTAAAAATCTGAGTAGATGGGCTAGTCTGGCCCTGGCAGGGCGCTTACAAGTCACCCTTGCTAAACTGCCGGTTTTCCTGCCCAACCATTTCTCTCCAGATTGCCAACTTGATTGGTCCCTAAAAGCCAGTGGCATTGCAAGTCTTCTGGGACACCAGTGGTTCAAGGGAAGCTCCCGCTAGTTGAGACTCAGAAGGGCCTCTAAAACTGAGAAGTAGAAGCCAGGGATATCAGTTATATAACCTAGGAGTGCTTCCAGAACAGTCTCCACTCCAGACATTCTGCATCTCACTAGACTCTGTAGGTTCCTCTGCACAGAACCATTCAATAACGGATCCTTTAAGTACCAGTGCTGCTGGCTTACCCACCCCCTATCGCTCACATCCACTCTGAGGTGGTGAAGACCGAATGCATTGTGAACTGAGGAAACTGCAACACGATGAAGAACCAACTCTCCAACGAGATTTGCTGGACCCGCACTGTCCTCTGTCCTTATCAGAGGCTGAGTCATCACAGGATAGAGAACACACCCTCCAGGGACTAATCTGCCACGTCTGACAACTCTCGATTGTCATCTCTTGCCAAAGAAACTAAAAACAGGCCCCGATCAGCCAGGAAAGTTTGCCTGTCTCTCTTCATGGATAAGTTATGGAAGTCATTGCAGTCTAGAGCAGGGTAGAGACAGGTCTCTGTCTGTGTTCCCTTACATTACACCTGGAGCTATTGAAATTCTCCGAAGAGGAGAGCTGAATGGAAGTTGACACAGTCCTGGTTGACACAGGACGAGCTTCCTTTGTCCTTTGTTGGTGTTGACTGACACTTGGCTGAGTGTGTGAACACCATCTGATAAGCACCTTGAGATGGAAAGCAGTCAGCTAGCTGTGAGAGAGACCCTCAGTGCAGTCCCCTCCGGGAATGATAGTAACTGAGTTGGTTAATAACTTTACTCTCTGCTGCCAAAGGGGGTTTGAGGCATTTAACCGATGTTTCTGCTAACCTATGCCTCCAGCATCTCAGAAACAAAGCAACTAAAATACAAACCAGACAGAAGAAAAGGGAGGAAGCTGTTCAGTAGGAGTGATTTCAGCTCATCACCGCCTCAGTGGGTTTTTTTTTTTTTCCCCTGATGGTTCACACTTTAAGCGTCTATGCTTCCAACAGTGATTCTTCTGGAATAGCTGCTTTCTATCTACTTTTTATTTTTTGAGGCAAGATCTACCTCTGGACATCAAGCTGGACCCTGATATGCAGGGTACTCCTGCCTTCCGGATGGCTGGGAGTACAAGCGCAGCTCCCCCACACCCAGGTAGCAAATCTATTCCTCTTAAAAGCCAACTTTTTTTTTATGTCATGTGACTGACTAAAGAGCCATCTGGAATTTTAGGAAACAAAGCCTGGAACGTCCTCAAAGGCAGGCAACACAATGTATCAATACAAACAAGGTTAGTTACTACAGAAAGCAGTTATCAACAAAGATTTACTCAGTTCATTTTCTCAGCAGGAGAAGAAGAGGGACAGGCCTGGATCTCAGGAATTGGCTGCATTCTTAGAAAACATTCTTGTGTTCCTCCCAGTTGGGTCTTTAAAATGGGGTGGGAGGGAGTGGGTGTGGGGGTGGGGCAGAAATGCCGGGAGGGGAATGTGCATCCCCTGAGGCTCTAAGATCAGAGAGAACTTGGCTTTTGATGCTCGATGGTTGAGACCCTAGGTGCTTCACTCTGAGGAAACTTCTAAAATGATCCTGAAGCTGCAGGAGAAGTCCAGGGGTCTGGGTCCAGGCAAGGATTTAGCCTCAGCTCTGATGCAGAAGAAGAGCTGAATCCAAGACAAGGCTAGCAAACTGGAGTGGTCCTGGACTGCAAGGCTGCAGCTCATCTCAGCCTCAAGGAAAAGGAAGAGAGAAAGGAGAAAGGGGATGGCAGAGACCTTAAAACTGGAAAACAACATTGACAGGAACCAGAAGCTCCAGGGCTCGCTACACTTATTTATGGCAGTGACAAATCTCTAAAACCAACTATTTGCATGCCCAATTTCACACCTTTCTTAACACACGCGCGCCCGCACGCACACATACACACACACACACACAAAGAGAGAGAGAGAGAGAGAGAGAGAGAGAGAGAGAACAAAGTTGACCTAACTGATTATTGGAAAAAGAAAAAGAACGGTCGGGGTCATGGTTATGAGTTAATTTTTCCAGCTGGATGGAGAGCCGTGATCCTATGAGTGTGACCTAAAGAGCAAATAGGTTAAGGTATGACAAGAAAGAGAGATGGAATGAATTGTCCTTTAACTCTGTTGGAGAGTTCTAGAACGAGGAACCGGTGACCAGATAAAAAGGAGTGCCAATGAAGCATCCTCTGAGGGGCTAGGGAGCCGGCTCAGCGGTTATGAGCATGCAAAGGCCCTGGGTTCAATTCCCCATAACCCGTGTCCCATAGCTCGCAACTGCTGGTAACTCCAGCCCCAAGGGGTCCATGACCTCCTCCGTCCTTCCCAGGCACCTGTCCTCATGTGCACACATCCACACACAGGCACATACACCTAATTATGAAACAAATCAACTTTAAAAGAAACATTCAGAGGTACTTTAGAAGATTTATAGACCCCATTTAATTTATGAAATGTATCGGTGTCCCCCCACCGCTCCCCGCGAAGAAAGCAAATTAATCCCAGGTTCTATTAGCCAGCAGCAACTTAATAATGTACAAATAAGCAGCGGATAATTCTACGGCCTGCCCCGAATGAAGCAGAGAGAGCATGCATCTTTGGTTTTTATTCCATACGCTTTGCTAACTTTTTTTCTGTATCTGTATAATTAGAAATACCATCCCTAAAGCAGCCCATACTTTTTATTCTGTGAAATAAGACTTGCCATCTAGCAGCTTGAGCATGCCACATTGAACATCCCTTTTGCTGTTGTAAAAGGGTTCATGGGGAATTCCTATCTAGAACATTTATCTTCCTACCAGGAATGTTGACCATAGCAGAATAACCGCTTAGGAGGCTGTTAATTTTCTAAATGAGAATGGAGGCAGGATGCTAGCACGTGTCCTACCTTTATACTCCATGATATTGAATAGCCTAGGCTCTGAGAGCTGCTGGTCCCTGGGTGCCTACAGGTCCCACTATAAGACAGCACAAATGTCACCTGCCCAAGGCACGTGAAGTAGAAGATCAGTAGAGCCTTTCTCAGGGTGATGTGGGACTTTTCAGTCTGATACACATATCTAAGAATTTTAGAATCATACATTAAAAAATTCAAGCATCGACTCTGAGTGCTGTCAGCCTGAGACCTTGGAAACCCTTCCCATGTCTGAGCAGCAGACAGTGCGTGACCCTCTGTACTGATGGGCCCTTTGGGATTCTGCAGAAAGAATTTTTAGCAACAGAAGCAAATGCTACTACCACCATTTGCATACATTAGCAGATACTATAATTATTACTGTTTAAAACCAGCATTTTAGAATATGTAGTCATTGAACTACTTTCCATTAAATGTGACTTTTTTTTCCCAGAGCGGAATTACAGTTTCATTAAGTTTTGGCCTCATAAAATATGTAACCTGGATGGATTTCCACAGGGGACACATACGTAGCATGGTTCCCAAAATGTGGAGATAGCCCACCAGCTTCCGCTAACTACCATATTTGGCGAGCCTATACTTTGGAATACATTTGAAAAATAGGCACACGCCGAGCTGCTGAGCTGGGGACGGCATGTTCTGGCGCCTTGCTAATCATTTGATAGTAAGATGAAGTAATTAACCTGAATACACAATGAGAATATTCCGCCCTCAGAACAGGAGACGTTAAACAAGCTAGCGCTCCACAGTGTATGCAGCTGTTCTCTCTCAGAGAACTAAATGGGAATTTTCTTTAATAAATAAAAATTGGTGAACAATGAGGTGATCGGGAGAAGGAGGGATGTGAAGAGAGACATGGGAAGACACCAGACACCCTCCTCCAGCCTCCAAACACACATCGAGATACACACATCTGCACATACCACATGCAAACACGCATACGCAATTATTTTAAGCTCTCTAAACTGTGAAATACAGCGTGTGCATGGGAACACAAAAACACGTGTTTATGCTCCTTGTCTGACGCACATCTTCATCACAACACATAATTCAAGCATTCAGTAGTCACTCACCCACTCAAAATCAGGACAGGAAGACAAACCATCAAATGCATATTTATATGCATTTTTATTTATGTATGTAGGTGAGAAAGGTCACATGTATGCAGGTGCCCTTGAAGGCCAGATAAAGACACCAAGTCCACCAGACCTTGAGTTATGAAGCTGCCCAATTTGAATGCCAGGAACTGAAGTCAGGTCCTCTGTAAGGACAGCAAGTGCTTTGAAACATTGAACTATCTCCCCGGACCATACATATGTTTTTTACATGTAAGTGTCTGAGTGTGTGTGTGTGTGTGTGTGTGTGTGTGTGTGTGTGTGTGTGTGTGAGAGAGAGAGAGAGAGAGAGAGAGAGAGAAGAGAGAGAGAGAGAGAGAGAGAGAGAGAGAGAGAGAGAGAGAGAGAGAGAGAGAGAGAGAGAGAGTTGTTGTAGGCGCACAAGCATGCCTGTGTAGGGACAATGTGTAGTCAGTTATCTCTTTCCAGCTATAAGAGTCTAGGGACTGAACCCACACTGTGTCAGGCTTAGCTTGGCTACGTATGCTCTTTACTTGCTGAACCATCTAACTAGGCTTTGAAGATAAGTTTTAAAGAAACCTATGCGACTTGACAGAATCCTTTATGTCACTGGAATTCCCCCAAAAAGGGTGACTTAGCCTTTTCACTAATAGCTTCTTACTGTGCCATAAAAATATTTTCTTATTTTGTAACTAATTCTAATAAAACAAGAGAAAAAATATTTATTTCGTTAGCAATTGGGAATTATATGCATACTACATATGAGTTACAAAATATCCTATTTGCACAGGAGTAATTCAAATCACTTGTGTTTGAATAGTTAAAATAAAAATCAATATTTATATAATTAAAATATAAATTCTGATGCTCTCAACTTGTTTTGCATATGCCCTAAAACCCAAGATTTCAAATAAAGTAAGTAAATAGTTAAATATAATAAGTACAATAAAATTTTCTCTTATTTGAAATAACGGTGGCTGTCTTTTTCATACTCACACAATAAAAAACAAATGATAGGAGCCTCCTAGTCTCTAAGATTGTGAAATGGGAATGTTGGGAATCTTTCTTCTCTTGCAAACTGAACAGAAGCAGCAACTGGCTTCCAATGCATAATAACCAAGTTATTCTTTTGTAATTGAACCAAACATTACTCCAAATTGTATATCCAGCTATCACTTATTTAAACTGTATATAACTAAAGTATTTAGTAACAAGGGCACACTTTGCTAGGAGTAAAAACCAGATAAATTTCAGATAAATCAGGCTTGAGCCAAATTCACAATACACACAGGCACACACACACACACATATGGACTTGGTGATGCACGATTCATTAATTAGTGGCATTAAGTAATGGAATCGGGTCAAGAAATGTGTTAGCCAGCACATTCCCATCCGAGGGCTCCTTAGGCATGGCCAAATTGCAAAACCTTCCTGAGAGAGTTCTCATACTCTTAACAGGTACTGGAGCCAACCTTAAACCTAAGAAGAGGCTGGAGGGCTCAGGAAATGGGCCTGCTCCTTTTCTGCACATTAAGAAGTCCTTGAAGTGAAGTGTCTCTCCTTTGTAATGCAATTGTTCCTGCAACCTTATGTCTTATTGATCTCTTTAGAGAAGAAAAGCACCCGTCAGCCTGTGCCCTCCTTGAATTACCACGGACTTCTAATGAGTCAGGTTCATCTGAAGGGTACTTTCCCTCTTAGGCACTGTGGTTTCTTCGAGACTGTTTCTGAAAGCTGACACCTCCATAAAGCATCCCGACAGCTCTTTCCTGAGAGAGAGAAATAACGGAGTAACTTCCAAATCATGGTGTGCATTATGGTTTCTAATTTCAGTTTTTCCGTAAACACTGCTTTCGGTTCCACTTTGGTCATCACGACTCAAAAGTACGTTTACAATATTGTCAATTCCACCGCTGGCCAGAGAGAATGCAAATTAGCATACTGGGGTTACCAGGCAGGGCGAGTTTTCTAGAAAACGCTGCAATGAGCACATTGAAAAAGTTCTCTGTATGATTTTAGTGTGCAAAATTCTCTCTCTCTCTCTCTCTCTCTCTCTCTCTCTCTGTGTGTGTGTGTGTGTGTGTGTGTATGATTCTGCTTTAATTTGATTCTTGGTTACCCAACTACAATAATAAAGGTCAAAAGTCAGATGCTAATACTCAGTGGTTGATAACCGGGGTTGTTAAAAGATAGATCCTCCCTTTAGAAATCACAAAAGAGGCGTCAAGACAGCATTGGTCCTCTTGCCCAATCAGATTCACCTATGCAAGAATACAGGTCTCCCAAGAACACAGGTCTCGCGAGACAACTTCACCTGCCCACATCTTGATTTTGGACCTCCCAGCCCTCAGAACCTAATAGAGTACTTGACTTACCCAGTCTCTGAGACTTTCCTAAAGAAGCACACAGCAGCCTCAGACAGCACAGGAAACCCAGACTCTGTTTTGGTATTGTAATTCTCTTGCGATCTCTTTCTATTTGCAAACACACATCCATATGTGCCAAACCCACTCACTCATCCAGTGCCAACAACGGACCCAGCATTCACTCGCTGTGAATGGATTACCCTGAGCATTGTGTAAGGCCCCTTTCAGTCACTCCTCTCAACAACCGTACCCTGTTGGGCCTTTTGTCTCCATTCCACACAGGAGGAAACAGAGAATAATAGAGATTCAGAAATCAGGGCCAACTCCCACTGTTAGCAAAGAGACACGAGTTTAATCTGAAGGTTCATTAAGCTTGGGCGGCAAAGTTCCCACTACTGCTGTGGCAATCTTGAGGGGAAAAAAAAAATCTACCTCAATGACCATCCTATGCACCTCAGTGGCCACTGAACAACCCTCACAATGGCTCTATGGAGCACATAGAAGATACTTATCATATCCTTTTGTTTTCGCCTATACTGGTAGCATTATCCATGATGCTTTAAAATTATGATACAGGGGTTGGGGATTTAGCTCAGTGGTAGAGCACTTGCCTAGCAAGCGCAAGGCCCTGGGTTCGGTCCCCAGCTCTGGGAAAAAAAATAAAATAAAATTATGATACAGAATCATATTCTAAGTCAAAAGACCTGAACATCTCAAAATCTCATACTGTGCCCACCGCTCTTACCACACAACACTCCAGTGGCATAATCTTTTTAGCCATGGCGAAGGGGGGTTATTGGGTTTTAAAGAGAAAGAAGCAAGAGATGAAGTTCAATGTGAGACAGAGTTTATGACTCTACACAAGAAGCAATGACCTCTCTGGACATCCCTGGTGATCAGTGTCCTTCCGCACCACGGATCCTAGCAATCTGTGATAGAGTCACGCTGGACAGAGTTTACACAAGTGCAGACTCGCTGTGGATACCTCTGATTGGCAGGTGAAAAGATTCCTCCAGGTATATAATTACAACATATTTTCAAAGCCAAACAGAAGCACAAAACATGTTACAAGCCCTTAAGGAATAATATGGATTAGCAGTGTTTCCCATGCATCGGAATCGTGTGCAGAGGCTATTACTATGGGAGATAGCATAAGGTCTTAAGTGCCATTTGATTTGTGTGTGTGTGTGTGTGTGTGTGTGTGTGTGTGTATGTTCTTGTGAACATGTGCACGGGTGTTTGCACATCCATACATGCTTTATGGTTTTGCAAGTTGCAGTCAATAACAGGAGTTCAAAGCTACCTTCTCCAAAGGCCATCGATACCTCCAGGACCCAATAAGGATGCAATGATTGTTGGGGTTTAAATCTCAGCCCGAGTCCAGACAGAACACATCAAGTCAACATGGTTCCATGTGGAGAGGTTTAATGAGAGAAGAGTAGAAGAAGAGAGAAGTAAAGGCCAGTCATGGGCATGTGGGGGGAAGTGGGGAGGGGAATGGAGAGAGAAGGGACGGGGAAGAGGGCAAGAGAGCAGAGAAGAACAAAGAGCAAGAGAAAGAGGAGGGGGCAAGCAGCCCCTTTTATAGTCAGGCATACTTGGCTGTTGCCAGGCAACTGCAGGGCGAAGCTTACCCAGCTTTTGCCAGATAGCTGTGGGGGTGGAGCTTAGACAGAATACCTACATTCCCCCATTTTAGTTTAATTGAAAAAGAAAAATTAGAAGGGTGATGTGGAGCAGGAATAGGGTCGTCCTGATCTCTGACTACTTCCTGCTTGCTTTAGGGTGACGTGTCTCTAGGGAACCTGGAAAAATGGGTATGGGATGTTTGTCCAGCTTTTCTAGGATTTAAATTGGGGACTTCAAGCTTGCATGACAAGGGCTTTTAACCACGGAACCATCTCACTGATCCAAAGTCTACAGGAATTAAATCTGTTTTTTGTTTTTGTTTTTTTGTTTTAAACATGATCTCTTCTTGAAGTTGGATGGCTTCACAAAGGCCATTTTTCTCTTACAGCAAATGCCAGAAGTAAATGGGTTTCCAATTTCAATCACTGAAGGGAAAAGATAGGAGGCCAAGGGGGATCTAGATGTGGCGTTGGGACAGTCCAGCTGGCTTCATCCTTCTTACTCTACAGCTCTAGGAGAGGAAGCTCTCATTCCTTCTTCAAACCTCTCCACCACCGAAGAAGCAAAAGGTAAAATCTTGAGGTTAAGGTGAGGGTGTGAGTTTGAAAGACAGTTAGGGATGGTCCCACCAGCTAGCCTTTCATTAGACTTAAACGTCAGAAGTCAAATGGCCTTATCGCTCAGAGTTCAGGCTAGTTCACCTGAACAGCAGCCGGTCTTATTTATTAGCAAGATATCCCACTCAGAGTCCTGTGAAGAAACAAATAGTTCAAAGGTACAGGAAAATAGTCATCTGGTCTTTGTTCATGGGAGACACCCACAGCACCCTACTGCTCACAAAGCACTGGCCACCTTGCCCCTGTCCAAAACAATGACTGACACCAGAGACATTATGATTTCTTCCTTTTTCAAAGCTGTGGAAGTCTGAAAAACCAGCTAAAATTAAAACAAAACAAAACATGTTTTAAAGATTAGGAATGGTTGTGGGTGCTGGGAGTTGAACCCAGGTCCTCTGTAAGAGCAACACATGTTCTTAACCACTGAAACATCTCTCCAGGCCCTAAGCAAATATTCTTATTTATAGAAAAATGAGCCTCACTTTCTATTATACATAACATAGATGCCTTTATTGGACTCATAGAAAGCAATGCTAAAACATTGGGACACCCCTCCGAAGGATCACGCTGTCTTCCTATGACCACGATTTTGTCATCTTCCAATGGATACCACTTTTCTGGAGGCTGATTTATAGTTTGTCATCCGTGATGAATTATTTCTCTGCTAGTGAAATGAGTCAATTCAAGCCAGATTAGATTAGATTAAATGAAGGTTTACAGGGAAGCTGCTCTAGGGCAGGTGAGTTCTTTGACTCCAAGGAAGGAGGCCAGGGAGGTCGCCATGGGAAGGGAGAGAGAGAGAGAGAGTAGAGGAGGGGAGAGAGAAAGAAAGAGAGCATGCATGCCAATAGAGAAAAGGAGAGAGGAAGAGAGGGAGGGAAGAAGGGGGGTAGAGAGAGAAAGAGAGAGAGAGAGACAGACGGATGGATGGATGGACAGATAGACACAGAGAGACAGACAGACGGATGGATGGATGGACAGATAGACACAGAGAGACAGACAGACGGATGGATGGATGGACAGATAGACACAGAGAGGCAGACAGAAAGAAAGAGTCGGAGAGAAAACAAAATGTCTGGGTTATATAGCAAAGAGCCTCTGGGGGAAGGGCAGCCTAGCCCCTGGACTGGGAAGTTCAGGGTTGGGGGCAGGGTATGCCAGGAAGGAACTGAGGGATGCTGGGAGAACCTGGAGGCCAGGTCTGCCTTGATATATTAAATATGCACTTCGGTCCCTTATCCCAGGGTCCAAAACCAACAATCAGCACAAGTGAAGTCGAGCTACTTCCTATGCCATAAGATGGAGACACCCCTCCCCCGCAGTCTTTGTTGTATCTTACGTCAGATTTGAGGGACACTGGATCTGTTGAACTACAGGCCAGGGATGTGTTCCTGGACCTCGTTAAGAGCTCTTTACCTTAAACCCATTCCTTCTGGTTTTATAGACAATTTCCCAAAGCCAGTGTCCCTTGTGACCAGAATCAGTCTAGTTATCCCTTCAACCTCTCAAGATCGTTCTAGTTCATGGACAGTCGCCAACTCAATGATGCCTCTTCTCAATCTCAGAACCATACGCTGCCGTTCAAATGCAGCTAGATCATAGCTTGCTCAGCTCACAGTTAAGGGCTCTCTCTGTTCAAGAAGATGCTTAGTGCACTTGGGTAGCAGGGACTTAGTGGAAGGCTCCGAGAGACACCCGTCAGTGAGTGTGAGTCTAGCATATGGCCCTGGAGTTCATACTGAAAAAAGTTAGGCACTGCCTGTAAACTCTAAACAATTTTGTTTTTTTTAAAGATTCGTTTATTTTATGTGCATAGCTGCTCGGCCTGCACATATGTCTGTGTACCATATGCATGTGTGTTCTTGTACCCCTGAATAGGGTTCCGGACTCTGGAATTTGAATTACAGATGTTTGTGATTGATTGCCCAAGTGGGTGCTGGGGACTGAACCTGAGTCTTCTGGAAGAGTGGTCAGTACTTTGGGGGACTGAGTCATCTCTCTAGCCCCTCTGAACACCTTTGTTTCTAAGTGATCACAAAATGTTAAACTATGTCAGACACATATGCACTCCTGCTGGATGGTGGTGGCCCATGCTTTTAATCCCAGCACTTGGGAGGCAGAGACAGATGGATCTCTGTGAGTTTGAGGCCAGCCTAGTCTACAGAGCAAGTCCCAGGATAGCCAGGGCTACAAAAACAAAAATCCTGCCTACAAATCAATCTATCTATCTATCTATCTATCTATCTATCTATCTATCTATCTCTCTCTCTCTCTCTCTCTCTCTCTCTCTCTCTCTCTCTCATCAATCCATCTAGCCCCCACAAATTTTGCCACATTTGTTCACTAAAGTAAACCTCAACATGACATCACTCTAAATGCAAGATAACAACAGGCTCAAATAATAATATATTTCTCATATAATACTACACTCATTAAACTCATTAAAATCATGCTAACATAACACAGAGTATTCGCACTAAAAACTGAACTTAAACATAATGGTGAAACACATGTGTTAATATCATTAAGACTTCAAACCAACCACAGTGTCTATAGCTACTACTCACTCACATGACTATATTTACCAAATGCTATTACATGCCAGGTATGTGTCCTACAGGCTGGTTACATGAGGCTAAGTACAATAACGACCCCCAGTCATGGACTTCATATCATTCCAAATAATACTAGAAAATCAGAGTCAGCATTAGGAAGACATAAAATGAATGATGTCTGGCAATTCCATCACTCTTCATTAAGAGTAAGAATTTGGGGACTGGAGAGAGGGCTCTGTGGCCAAGAGCACGTTCTGCTCTTTCAGAGATCCTGAGCTTGCTTCTCAACTCCCGTGTGTAGCAGTTTAAACGTATTTATAACTCTAGCTCCAGGGCACTGGACATCTGCTCTTAGAATCCAAGAGCAGATGTGCTCACATGCATGTGCATGCATGTGCACATACACATAGGAACACACCTATAAAAAAATAAAATATTTCTTAATTTTTTACTTGCTCTTTGCTCCTTCAACCCCCCATCCCCCATCCTAAGACTTTGTTTTAAATAACTGGATAATGAAAAGTTCAATCATACGGCTGGAGAGATAGCGTAGTGGTTAAGAGCACTAGCTGCTCTTCCAGCAACGTGGTGGCTTGCAATTATTAGCTCCAGTACCAAGGTATCCAGCTCTTTCGTCCGGTCTCTGCAAACACTGCACACGTGTGGTACAGAGAACACATGCAGGTAAAAGACCCTTACACACAAAATAATAAAATAACTTCTAAAAGCCGACTTCAATAATATAACCGTAAGCTACAAAATTTAATAGTTTTTTTTTTTAACTAGCATAACAATCAGCCTAAAAAATTGTGGAATAAGAAAGATTCCAGTAAGAATAGCAGCCAAGAATAATAAAATATCCAAGACTAACCTTTTAAAATAAATTTACCAAATGTCCCTGTGTGGGACCCAAGAACTCTGTGATCAGCAAAGTTTAGGGAATAACATGCAAGCTCTTAGAAATTAGAAATAGAGTGAGCAAGTGGTGATTAACCACATTAAGAAGTTTTTCTGGATACTACGGTGAGTAGACAAAAGTAAACAAACAAACAAGAAGGAGGATGAGGAAGGAAGAAAAAAGAAAAGAAAAGAGAAAAGAAAAGAAAAGCAAAGAGACTGGTGGCCAGTTCTTCCCGGAAAATCAGTCTGCAAGGAAGAAGCGGCCAGAAAACCAGAGAGTGAACCTGAGGAGGAGAAAGGACACAGTAAAAATAAGTAAGCTCGTCTCCCAGGACACCCATCTCCAGGATGTGAAATTCACGGAGTATCTGGATGAGGACATGAAAATGACACACCCTGGGCTTGAAACCGTCAACTTTCCGAACACTAAGAATAACAGCTTCCATAGAGACAGATTGGATTTTCAGATAAAGCACCTCGAAATATTCTTAACAGAAATGCTGAGAAATACAGTAAAATAGATGAAGACTTTCACAGTTTGCTGGGGAAATGGCCCTGAGATAGGGGGCGGGAACTGCTCAGGGGCACTGTCTTCCAGCCACGCCCACCACCGACAGCCAGCCACGCCTACCCCAACATTGTATCACATTTGGGATGCAGGAAAGACACGGCCCAAGTGATCTCCCATTGGATGATTACAAGATGGAAACAACCTGGGGGCCGTGACGTGAGCTAGCCCGTGAAGAGACCGCTCCTAAGAGTCAGTGGGCTTGCACAGGGTCTTCCAAGAAACAAAGTCTAGTATGTGAAGCTTCTGAGACGCTGGGGTTGATGACTGTTTTTTAATCACACTCTCCTGTTCTGATTAACAGATTTCCAACACAGAATTCTATATCCTGCCAAGCGTCTATTGAGAGTAACAATGAAGATATTTTCAAGAAATAGCATTTCAGAGAATGTCATGCTAATCTCTTTCCTGAAGGCTGAGAAAAGGAAGGAAATAACACCCAGAAGGCAGAATGATGGCCGCCCAAGAGATATAGTTCTCTAAACTTCTAGACTCTGTGGCTAGTTTATAAAACCCTACTGACAAAAGGGACTTTGCAGTTATTTCCATGAGGGGTTGGTGGGTGGGAAGGGTGTCTAGGTTACCCAGGTGGGACCCTTAAAATCACAACGGTTCTGGTAAAGGCAAGAGGAGCCAACAGTCAGATGCAGAGACTGGAAGATGCTACACTACCGGCTTTGAAGACCAAGAAAGGAACTGTAACCTAGGAACAATGGTAACTTTTTTTTTTTTTTTTTTTTTAAGATTTATTATGTATACAGTGTTGCACCTGCATGTATACGTGCAGGCCAGAAGAGGGCACCAGATCTCATTACAGATGGTTGTGAGCCACCATGTGGTTGCTGGGAATTGAATTCATGACCTCTGGATGAGCAGACAGTGCTCTCAACCTCTGTGCCATCTCTCCAGCCCCCTGAGCCATCTCCATTAGAAGCTAAAAGAATCAAACAAGTGGATTACTCCCTCAAGCTTCTAAAAGGCGTGCGGTCCTAGCGACATCAGGATTTTGGCTTTTTTGAGACACGTTTCAGAATTATGACCTCTGGGGCTGTAAAACAATAAATTGTGTTAAGTCACTGAGACCATGCTAATTAGACTCAGCAGCAGAAAGAAACTAACGCAACTTTCTTTTTTCAGAAATTCTTTTCCTGGGGAGGTATAGATGGCATCTATCCCTTCCTTACGAGGCCCCAATGGCGAACTAAGGTATGATATGATCCCACAAAAGGGTCCACTAGAAACCAAAGAGTCCTCCAGGCTTATTTACATAGCACAGGGGAGGGGCTACCAGCAGGCATGCAGGCTGACAATCAGTCCTCAGGTGGCTGCACCAGAAAGTCTTCACCCAGCATGGAGGGTGGCTTACCCATAGAGCTGTTCTTTTTCCTTCTCACTTCGCCTCATCCAGCCTACAAACCCTAGGACATCCCCCAAACCCTGAGGCTATGTACAGTTAGGGCATAATACAAGTGACTGGTAGACTCTCAAGGGAGGGACCAATGACCCTTTCTACCCCCTCCTCCTATGAGGAAATGTCAATAATCCACAGACCCAATTATGACGAACCCCTGCAAGGAAGTACGGCCAATCAGATGACGGCATCATCTGTGTTGCTCTGAGTTCTTCATTCCCCAACACACGCTCTTCTGGAAAAGGGAGAACGTGGAGGAGAGAGTAAGAAGAGGTCTCAGGATGTACCTGAGCAGTTGGTTAAGAATGGGGCCGGAACAAGAGGGGTCTCATGAAAGACATCATCAACTGGACGTCCCGTAATTGATGTGGGCAAAGTCCTGCAGGAAACATTTTACAACTGTGGAAAGAGTTAAGGATCATTTAGGAATCGATGATAATAAATAAAACAAAAAAAAGCAAGTTGATCATAAGGACAAAGAAGAAACCAAGAAGGGGGCTAAGTGGCTGTAGTTGGAGCCACTAAGATGATTATTCCGATGCCCCTTGTAAAGCCCAGAGGCAATTGTCATGTTGCCCAAGAATGGTGGTATGAGTTTTCCTCAACTAACTTGAAGCAATTTTTTGGTTAAATATGCTTTCCAACAAATGTGCGGTTTCCACATGTCTGTGTTCCACTGTCCAAGACAGGCCCAACCTTACGGCCCACTAAAGCTGCAGCTCTGACTGGAGCTGCTGGTTTTGTTCAGAGTTGGAGAGTGCTGGGACATCCTAAGGATGACGTGAGGTGAGACAGCAGGTGGGAGCAGAGAGTGGACTCCCACAGTTGTCTTCCTAGGGCCATACATGCACTACCATGGTATATGTGAGTGCGCATTCATTCACACAGCATTTAAGATTTAGAGAACGCTGGACCGCTTCCCAGTGGTAACCAGTCCTTTGGGAATGAGGTGATAAAACAGAAGTTATGTAACACAAGTATTTTTAAGATTGTGGCTGCCTAGAAGTTTTTAGAAACGATGAAGATACGTTTAACTTGGCATTAGGTCACTACGGGAGAAATGGGTCCATAATGTTCTTCTTGGGAACACATCACATGCCCATAAAATGGACAAATTTAGAGAAGGTTTTGTGTCTGAACTTGGATACATACGTCCACTGAAAGCTGGCCTCTGGTGAGGCATTTTGGCTGGTCCAAACACTTCCACATCAATGTTAAGAACAGGGATGGGTGTGAAGGGAAGGGCTCTGGGTGACTTTGGGAGGGAAACAGTCACTCTGTTATGTAAGGCTGACCTGTTTTCCCTTGGGAAGATTATTTTGCCTTCTGAGCTCTGAGCGACCCATCTCACGAAAACTCCAAGCAGAGAGTTCACGACAGCCCACACTGGCCTTGGAGGCTTTTGGAATTATTTGAAACTTGAAATGTTCAAGTCACGGCTTTTCTTATCATTTGAAACGATCCAAACAAGAAAGAGAGGAAGGAGGGCGAGGCGGGGACGCCTTCAAGGTCATGCTCATTAGAGCGAGGCTGATTCCCCCTTCTTCTGCCTTGTTAAGCTCTTTCTCTGTACCTAATATATTTACCACGAATCATTAAACACAAACCTATTATTCTATGCAACTGGTTCGTCTACAAAACAAAAAGCAAGTTCACATCTCCTTCTGTAGCTTTCCTTTAAAAGGTACTTTAGGTACCATTCGAACACATGCTTAAGAAACAAAAATCTGGTGAGGGATTGTGGAAGGCCGTGCTTAATGTCCTGACCCAGCATCAACAAATAACTAAGAGTCCCAAAATGTTCTTATGGATTAGGAGGTCTGCTGCCTGCCTGTTAACTGCTTTGAAAAATCCAAAGGAAATGTGTTGATTAAACGGAAGGTTGGAAGCAAACTGAATTATCAGGGTCTGTGAGGAGTTTTGAAAAGGAAACCCCCATATTACCGAAGACTCGTTGCTGAGTGCTTACTACGTGCCTGGCACATGCTAGGTGCTTTCCAGTTATTTCACATAACTTTACACCCTTGAGGCAGTCACTCCCACCTTATAGACCATGGTTCTCAACCTTCCTAATGCTGCAACTTCTCAATACAGTTCTCATGTTGCGGTGATCCCTCCCAACCATAAAATTATTTTCATTGCTACTTCCTAACTGTAATTTTGATACTGTTGTGAATCATAGTGTAAATTATCTCTATTTTCTGATGCTCTTAGGCAACTCTTGTTAAAGTGCCATTTGATCTTTCAAAGGGGTGGAGACCCACAGGTTCAGAGCTAGAAACAGGGAACTGAAGCTCAATGAAAGTCTCCACTCTAGATAGGGAGACCAGAGGAGCAGACACATCATTGGGATTTGAACTGAGGGTCTGAACCCATTTCCACATTGCCTGCCCTCTGTTAATTCCTTAGTATCGAGGCAAAATAAACAAGTCCCAACCTAGAATCCGACAAGTTAGGCTGGTACCGTGTTAGATGCAAATGATGCCAGTTTGTGCTCATTTGTTAATCGCACTATGACTTTATATTTAGAAGGCTTTGCGACGTTAAAGTACCCTAAAGAATTTTCCTTCCTTTGGCCTTTAAGAGGAGAGTATTATAAACTGGAGAACTCCAGCTGTGAAAGACAGCCAGCACAGAGGACACTGTTGTAAGACCCAGGAAGGCAGGAGCTGGCCACCTATCAAGAGTTACACCGTGGCTGGCCACAATCCAGCTTCGCCAGGGGTTGGTTTCCTTCTCCGACAGGAAGATCCTACAAGGTGATTCTCACCAAAGAAGGGAGTGTGCGCGTTCGTTCGTTTGTGCTTCGTGCGTGCGTGTGTGCGTGTGTGCATGCATGAGTTCTAGTAATCCTGCCTTCAGGGAAAAGGCACTTTCTAGATTCAGAAACCTCCAAACTGACAGAAGCTTGGCCCAAGAGTACGAAAGTAATTGTGCTCTCAAACCCTTCCGGGGACCTACCCATTACAGTTATAAAATACTTTGGTTTGATTTTACAGACTCTAAGAAAACAATGAAATTCAGTTCTCCTTACTCCAGAACTGTTTAAGTTTCACAACTAATAGAGTCTTATAACTGAGGGAGATGTTGTTGGTGGGGGAAAGGGAAAGGTGACAAAACAGAGACAAGGATGAAATCTTCCCTAAGGTTTTGGCAGTTGTGTTGTTAAACGCTGGGCTGAGAAGTCTGCTGAAATAAGTCCATGTTCTTTAAAAGGTCAAGAGACTTTGTTTCTCTGTTACCTTCCTAGCCCCACCCCCTGAGGCAGAAAGTCGCCTGGCTTCAGTAGCCTTCTCTTAAATGAACTGTCGCCCAGGGTTCTTTTTAGTAAAAGAATATGATGCTACAAGACATATCCTGTGCATAAAAAAGGCAGTTTGAACGGTAGGAATTAATTTTAAATACAAACTGGAGTAAGTGTTGGGGATAATAAACCAGCAAGAGGCTGATGAGATGGTTCCGCAGTTAGGAGCACTGGCTGCTCTTGTAGGGGATCCGGGTTCAATTCCCAGTACCCACAATGGCAGCTCACAGTTATCTGTAAGTCCAACTCCAGGGGGATCTGACCCCCTCTTCTGATCTCCGTGGATCCTGGATGAATCTGGTGCACATACATGCTGGCAAAGCACTCATTGACATAATCAACAACTAAATATTGATTTTAAACGAATAGAAACTCTTTATGTAAAACGAGTTATAAGGAACAGTAAAGAAGGGAGGTTGAGGCCAAGCTGAGGTCTGAGTAATGGTAAATGTTGTTAGTGGGATGTAAGACCATGCCAGGAAACTTGGTAAGGTAGAACAGGTTGAGACTAGACACTCAACAGGCACGCACTTGAGGCTTAGGTGACTCCCAGCTCTCTGCCAGACTCCTGACCTGCTCCTCACATAAAAGAAACTTGTCCTATGGTCACATAGGCCTAAAACAGAGTTCTCCATGCTCATGAGGTACCTAGAGGCCCAGAGGGCTTAGCCAATAAGCTTCCCTTCCCAGACATTCCTCCTCGCAAAAGCTGTTTAATCTTAGGCCCGCCCTGAGAAGTTGGGTATGGTACATTACTCTTCATCCATTTTCTGCCACGAACAACCAATACACATTTAAGCACCATGGGCTGACTTTCTTCAAATATCCGCTGTGGGAAGCTGTGGAGAAGGTGTTTGACTACAGAGCCGCAGCTTAATTCTCTCACAGAAGGCCTCTCTAGGTTCTCAGCCACAACCGTTCCCAAGCCTGCCTCCACCAAGCTAAGGACAATTACCAAATGGGACAAGCTGGAGCACCTCCTTTCTCCCAGGCCTGGGCTAGACCCTGTCCCCAGCCTGCAAGCCCCTGACTCCATTCCCTGCTCTTCTGGGACCCCGGTCAAACCCTAATCATCTCTGGCTTTTCCACACCTCAGACTATGCTTTCCCATCCCTGGAGCAGTGTTTCAGAGATTCTCTACCACCCAGCACCCACCCCTGCCAAGGGTAAACTCAGTCAAACTCCCTGTGTTCTGCCTCCCCAAGAGGCCGTGCTCTATGGTACACCAGTAGTTGTTTGGAAAAGTTATACCCTGTGATAAACTTCTAACGATGGTCTCATCATTTCTTAAATGGAGTAACACAGAACATTGCTCGGTAATAAATGTTATTGTGGCCTCTAAAGATTAAACACAGCCTGTTTGTATTTCTGCCTAGTACTGCCTTACCAATGTCCAAAACACTGGGTAGTTTACAAAGATCGGATGTGATTCCCTCATTGGTCAGAATGACTGAAATGAGGTGCATGCCGAATTTTCTACACTTTGGGATCTCAGAGGAGCAGGCTGTTAAAAGTCCATCTCTAGGCTGCAGGGATCCCAGGTAAGACTGGGGAAAACACATCACTGTCTAGTGTATTTGTGTCCCTCAGCCCATGAACTTCTGGTCTGTCCTAGCCTCATTTTATTATGCCTGCATAGATCGTCTTTCTAAATGAGATCACGTTTGCTGGCCTCAAATTCATGATGAAACTATGGAGGGCGATGAACTTCTGTATCTTCCTGCTTTGGTGATACTTGCCTGCAATTCTAGCTCTCAGCAAATGTGATCTTATTTAGAGAGAATATTTACCAGATAAAACAAAATGAGAACAGGCAAATTCTATTTGCATATATTTACACGAATAGTATTTTCGTTTCAAGAATAGATTAATACATGACTCATATATAGTGTTATTATATACGAAAGTGGTCTGAGATGCAAAAGTAGACATCAGTTGTAGAGCGTAACCTGTAACCTTGGACATAAACCAGAACTCACTGGAGCCAGCTTTAATGGGTTTTTGAGCTATTCTAATTTTTAAAGAGAAGGAAACTTCTACTTTGCAATTACTCACAAAGCCCTGAGAAAAGAAAGTGAGAAAGGAAGGAAGAAGGAAGCAAGGAAACCCTGAGACCCATTATGAGATGTTAGTGATTTTTACATTTCCTACTTAAACTATACAGTACTGTTTTATCCTAAGAATAACAGCCGTTCCATGAAGCCTCGATCACTCTGAGGCATTTTCAAAAGTCCGTGACCCAGAAAGAAATGAAAGAATGGCAGAGAGTTATTCCGTGGTGTCCAACACAAGAAACTGGACACGTATGACCACGGAGAATTGAAAGGAGGCCAGTGCAATTAGAGTAGAGGTTTACTTCTTGAGTTCCTATTTAAATGTTAGCAGCTAGTAGACTAAATGGTGCAGGCCTTGGGGAAAGGTTCATTAGTGAAATAAACAGCCATTGTTCTATCGTCCTGCACATTGATCACTGCAGTAACCAAAGTATCACACGGTTCTTTCCAGAACATCTCCAGAAGATAGAAATGAGTGGAAATTCTGCCTTTGCAACTTACTCTTTCTCTCCCTCTCCCTATCTTCCCCTTCTTCGTGGTGCTAAGGATTGAACCCAAGAACTTATACACAGTAGGCAAGCACTCTACCGCATCCTCAACGTTCTGTGTAGTTCGTTTTTAACTTACATTGAAGAGTATTTAGAAATGTCCACTCTCGCCTCTAATGGCAATGAAAGCTGACAGAAGAGATTCTGCAAGCATGAGCAGTGATTCTCAACCTTGTGGGTCATGCACGACCCCTCTGGGGATGCAGCGACCCTTTCACAGGGGTTGCATGTCAGATATCCTGCATGTTAGCTCTTTGCACTAGGATGCATAACAGCAGCAAATTTCCAGTTATGAAGTAGCCATGAAAACAATTTTACAGTTGGGGGTCACCACAACACGAGGAACTGTATTCAAGGGTCCCAGCATGAGGAAGGTTGAGAACCACTGTGCTGGAGGGAGCGGATATTAAGGCAGTGTCAGGCAACACTGGAGATTTAATGATGACGATAATGAGCACGGGTGGCAAAGTCTTCACATCATGGCAGCCTCAATTAATGTTCTCAGAGTAAGACTCAGTTATCAGGACAAGAAGGACATAGGGTATTTTTATACGGTCATTTAAGAGGAAGGACACCATCACATATATTCTTTGAAAGGACAAGTCATGGCTACCATGGACACAGAATGATATTGCCATCTGTCTATTCTGAAAATATACAACTGGGGCTGGAGAGATGGCTCAATGATTAGGAGCACTGATTGCTCTTCCAGAGGTCCTGAGTTCAATTCCCAGCAACTACATGATGGCTCACAACCATCTGTAATGGGATCTGACGCTCTTCTCTGGTGTGTCTGAAGACCCTAAAGACTCATATACATAAAATAAGCAAATCTTTTTTTTTTTAAAAGAAAATATACAACTGACGAAAGTAGGCATACAAAAGAAATGACTGGGGTGGGAGGAGTCACATAAAATAGACATGGAAGGTTGACTTTAAAAAGTTGAAAATATTCCTGGAAATCAAATGGAAAATGATGATGGACATTTTTTTTCTGGAATCTGAAGGCTAAATGTTTAAGCTTTATTTTCTTAATGATGTATTTATTTATTTTACAAGTACGCTTAGCTGTCTTCAGACACACCAGAAGAGGGCATCGGATCCCATTACAGATGGTTGTGAGCCACCATGTGGTTGCTGGGAATCAAACTCAGGACCTCCAGAAGAGCAGTCAGTGCTCCTAACCGCTGAGCCATCTCTCCAGCCTGAAAGCTAACTTTTTAATCCCCTAATCAAACACTAGGTTCTTAAACATGTAAAACACATATAAATACAAATAAAGAAAAAAACGTGTTCTGTTCGTATTTCAACTACTCTTTCAGGAGTTGTTAAAAGCCATTAGCTCTGGAACTACACGACCCTGGGACAGAATCTGGAGTCTAACATTTAGAGTCTGACCTTTGGGGAATTAGTCAGACTCCTTAGGATTCAGATCTTTTATCTACAATAAAGATTTTTTTTTTTTAAAACTTCGTCTTTTGTAGAGCTTGATGCATTTTACAGGCAAAGTTGCTTGGCAGAGGTTTTGGTACAGGGGAGGAGATGTAGATGAGCCAGGGGGAGTGATTTTATTATTCCGGAGTTGCTTAGAACAGGTCTCTCGCTCTGCCTGTCATATATGGGAAGTTCAGACACGTGGAATGATAACTTGTCATCGCTCACTACCAACAGAACTCACCAGTGCCAATGGCTGCTGCTTCCCTCACCAGCTCAGGACATCCCAGATAAAGACGGGAGTGTCTCAGGAAATGTCCTACGAAAGGAGCTGCTCAGGGTGCTGCTTCTTAGGCCCAACTTCAGCTTTCCCCTACCCAGAAATTGTTTTCCATGACTTTTCAATGACTGGGCATTACTTTCTTTAACAAGCTCCAGTTATACACAAAAGTATAAGACAGTGGGATTACTGAAAATTTCTTGCCACGCGACTGCCTGAAAACTGAAAAAAACAAAAACAAAACAAAAAAACAAAACTCAAAACTCAAAACCTAGCACGCCATATTTGATATTGTGTCTGCTTTTTTATTCAAGAATATCTTTCCATTTTGTTCACTAGAGATCCATGTGTTCATTTTCAGCAGGGTTCCAGCCCTACACAAGTCAGTGGTAGTAAAAAGTGGGTGTCAAAAAAATAAGAAAGAAAAGAAAAGAAAAGAAGGAAGGAAGGAAGGAAGGAAGGAAGAAATTACTTTCGACTTTAGATAACGGCTTCACTCGATGACTGACATGAGCTGTGAGGACCAAAGAGATTTGAAAACCAAGTGAAAAAATCACATGCATTCATTTTTCTCATATGGAAATCCTGGAAGGAAGAGGAGCCAGCCCAGTGTGCTCCGGGTGGCACACCCCGTTCCCCATACAGCTAGTACTCTGTGGATTGTGAAACTCGTTGGCTTGAACTTTTAATAAAAGAGAACTTGTGGTCATTTGGTGTATTTTCAGGACAAGTTTTATTTTATCAAGATCACAACCCTTGTTCTTGGCATCAAGAAGTTATTTCTGAGCGCTAAGAGAACATGAAAGCCATGGGTCTGGCCTCCCCTGCCTCCCCCCAACTTTCTTATGACAGGGTGGGTTCATGGGTTCATTCCAGAAGACAGACATGTGTGAGACCTTACCCTCAGGGTGCCACCGTCTCTACCTGAATCAGGGCGTCTGCACACCTAAATAAAAATTAGCCTTCTGCCCCATGGGACACTCTTGGGCCTTTAATCTGGAAGGCTGCATTCGTCATTTCTAGAGTTCACTTTGAGTCCGGCGGAAGTCCAAAGCACAGAGAAAATATATTCACAAACAAGTAGTGGTTTTACCCATTGTTATATTCTTGTTACTAAAGAGTCTACCTTGAAAAGTCAAGTGGGCCTGAGTCCGGCCCAGGAGAAACCTGGTTTATCAGATGGCACTCAACATAAAAACCCAGACAACCAGGCAGGAGAGCTGCAATGAGTGTCTTTATCCCGCTTGTCTGACATCAGGCAAGGACGTGGATACAAAGGCATACCTGCCCCCACCAAGAGAAGAAGCAGTAAGGAAGGGAAACCCTCCATGTGATACATGCTGCTCTTTCCCTCAATAAGGAACCTCCCTTTTGGAAAGGTTGTTGACCGAGCAAAAAATATTTCACTTAGGACTAAAATCCCAACCCCTTAATGACGATGAATCATCGTTTTATTAATAAGTAACCTTTATATAATAAGCCAGGCGGTGAGAAGAGCACACCAGAGGTCTGGGGGGAATATTTCCCTTCACCCTGGCCTTTACAGAAACTGCTCTCAAATATGAACTGCAGAGCCATGCCGTGAGCATAGCCTGTCAGAAATCCTGATTCTTAGGTCTTACCTCAGGTCCTTGAATGAGAGACTGGGGCGTCAAACAGCTCAATGTGTATTTTTAACAAGGCTCTGGGCAACTCTGATGCTAGCTCACCTGTGAGTCCTAGGAGAACTGGGCTGGGAACCAGGAGCTCGCATTCAGATCCCAGCTCTGGGCCGCAGGGTCCATTTCAGGAGTCAACGTGAAGGCATTGCTTGCAACTGTGAACTTAGGGTTGTCCAAGGACATGAGGTACATCTGTTAGACAAAGTTCTGATCTTCAGCCAAGCATCCTCTCTGAATCCCTTGCCTCCATTAGGATGCCCTTTTCCTTGTTGTTTTCCATTTGCATTTCTGTTGTCTGTAACATCCCAAACAACCCAAGGCCACACAGTGGATCGAATAGCAGGACACCCTTCAATTACAACAAATCCTCCTCCACAATTCACCTGTAACCTTAATGTTATCACCGTCATCGAGTAAGCCCAAGCCACTGCTGCCTGACTGATTGTCACTTTTCCATGTAGTGTGGAGTGCTGTTCGGACATCTATGCTGTAGGCTGGGTGACTCCTCCACCCAGGAAAAAAAATGGAATATTAAGTAAATCACTCAATGTCATACAAAGTGGGAGAACCAATGCACCTTCAGAAATAGTTTGTCAAGGGGCTGGGTGCATAGCTCAGTTGAAAGAGTGTTTGCCTAGCACGCTTAAGGTCCTGGGGTTTGATCCCAACCATCACATAAAATAAAACCCAGTGAAGATGGTAGATGGCTGCAGTCTTCAGCATTCTGTAGATAAGATCAGAGATTCACGTCCTCCTTGGCTACACAGTGGTGTCATGGCCAGCTGGAGCCCAGGTGCAACTCTGTCTCTCGCAACAGCAACAACCAAAAACACTAAGAAAAATCTACTTCCAAAGCTCATGCTTAAAGGTGTGGTGGAGGTTTAAAGATCTTATCTTCTTAACACTGTTACAACAGCACTTGGCAGACATTGCCTTCAGGAGTCAAAGATTGAGAAACCAAGCACTGGGGAAAGATCTTTACCAATCCTACATCTGACAGAGGGCTAATATCCAAATTATACAAAGAACTAAAAAAGCCAGACTCCAGAGAGCCAAATAACCCTATTAAACATGGTGTACAGAGCTAAACAAAGAATTCTCAGCTGAGGAATACTGAATGGCTGAGAAACACCTAAAGAAATACTCAACATCCTTAGTCATCAGGGAAATGCAAATCAAAACAACCCTGAGATTCCACCTCACACCAGTCAGAATGGCTAAGATCAAAAACTCAGGTGACAGCAGATGCTGGGAGGATGTGGAAAAGAGAACCCTCCTCAATGTTGGTGGGATTGCAGACTGGTACAACCATTCTGGAAATCAGTCTGGAGGTTCCTCAGAAAATTGGACATTGCACTATCTGAGGACCCAGCTATACCTCTCTCGGGCATATACCCAAAAGATGCCCCAACATATAACAAAGACACATGCTCCACTATGTTCATTGCAGCCTTATTTATAATAGCCAGAAGCTGGAAAAACCCTAGATGCCCTTCAACAGAGGAATGGATACAGAAAATGTGGTACATCTACACAATGGAATATTACTCAGCTATCAAAAAACAATTTCTTATGAAATTCATAGGCAAATGGATGGAACTGGAAAATATCATCCTGGTGAGGTAACCCAATCACAGAAAGACATACATGGTATGCACTCACTGATAAGTGGATATTAGCCCAAAAGCTCAAATTACCCAAGATACAATCCACAGACCACATGAAGCTCAAGAAGAAGGGAGACCAAAGTGTGGATGCTTCACTCCTTCTTAAAAGGGGAAACAAAAATATTCATAGGAGGAGATACGGAGGCAAAGTTTGGAGCAGAGACTGAAGGAACGACCATTTAGATCCTGCCCCACATGTGGCCCATATATATATAGCCACCAAACTAGATAAGATTAATGAAGCTAAGAAGTGCAGGCCGATAGGAACTGGATATAGATGTCTCCTGAGAGACACAGCCAGAGCATGTCAAATACAGAGGTGAATGCTAGCAGCAAACTATTGAACTGAGAACAGGGTCCCCATTGGAGGAATTAGAGAAAGGATTGAAAGAGCTGAAGGGGCTTGCAACCCCATAAGAACAACAATGCCAACAACCAGAGCTTCCAGGGACTAAACTACTAACCCAAAGACTATACATGGACTGACCCAGGGCTCCAACTGCATATGTGGCTGAGGATGGCCTTGTTGGACATCAAGGGAAGGAGAAGCCCTTGGTCCTGCCAAGGTTGGATCCCCAGTATAAGGGAATGTTGGGGAAGGGGTGGGAAGGGGGGATGAATAGGGAGGGTAACACCCTTATAGAAGAAGGGGAGGCAGAGGGGATGGGTCTTATGGACAGGAAACCGGGAAAGGGAATAACATTTAAAATGTAAATAAAAATTCAGAAAGATAGAAAAAAGAAAGAAAAAGAAAAGAAAGAAAGAAAGAAAAAGAAAAAAGAAATTTAGATAGATAGATAGATAGATAGATAGATATAGATAGATAGATAAAAAAAAAACAAACCAAGGGTAAGGACATCTAGGCTTTCAGAGCCTAGTGGTGACGAACTTTTGATTTTGTCAATTGCAACTTTCTCTTCCAAGGGCTGACCAGCTAGCACCATCATTTGCAGCAACAGAAAAAGAAAAATCGTAAGAGACCTGCATTTAAAGTAAGGATTGTCAGCCCCCGGAAGTATGTAGCAGATGTGTGGCTTAGTCTTCATGGGGTCCCCCAACAACTGGCATGGGGGCTGTCCCTGAATGTGTTACCTGCCTATGGATTCTGCACCTAGTCCTGCAGTGACTACATGAGTGGGGTGAGGGGCAATTCTGGGGGGCTCCCCCTTTTCAGAGAAGGAAGGGAGGTGATGGGGGGATGATCTGTGTGAGGGGGTACTGGGAGGACGGGGGGTAGATATTGGGATGTAAAGCAAATAAAATAATAATAATTAACAATAATAATAATAATATAGAATAAGAGGAGTTCACTGCATTGCATGTATTTTTATCACACCCCAAGATCATTTTCATCCCTCCCCATGTCTTAGTCAAGGTTTCTATTCCTGCACAAACATCACGACCAAGAAGCAAGTTGTCAAGGAAAGGGTTAATTCACCTTACTACCACATTGCTGTTTCACCACAGGAAGTCAGGAGTGGAACTCAAGAAGGTCATGAAGCAGGGGCTGATGCAGAGGCCACCAAGGGATGTTTCTTACTGGTTTGCTTCCCCTGGCTTGCTCAGCCTGCTCTCTTATAGAACCCAGGACTACCAGCCCAGGGAGGGCACCACCCACAATGGGCTGGGTCCTCCCACCTTGACCACTACTTGAGAAAATGCCTTACAGCTGGACCTCATGAAGGCATGTCCTCAACTGAGGCTCCTTTTCTGTGATAACTCCAGCTTGTGTCAAGTTGACACATAAAACCAGCCAGTACACCCACACCCACACCCACACCCACACCCACACCCACACCCACACCCACACCCTCACACACATTTCAGGAAGTTTGCCTTTGGCTTTCATTGAGCTCAAGAAAGTAGAAAGTGGCGGGCAAATTATATTTATGAACTGTTCTGTCAACAAAAAGTTAACTGCAACTTGTTCACAGGAAGAGTGCAGTGGGTACAGCACTCTGGACTTGGGGGGACATTCACTGGGCTTGACTGCAGTAATACACCTAGAGTGGGCCAGAGAGAGTCGCATAGAATTAGCACTAGCCCCAAGGTCCAACACCGTGGGGAAGCTCCACCACGCAGCTCACATCAAGAGCCAAACTAACCAATCAACGCCACAAACAATGAGACAGCAATGCAGAAGAGATCGGCAAAGGCCTGCAGCAAGTCCAGGGCCACAATGTACAGGCGGCTACAAGAACAGACCAAATGATGGCTTTTCCTCCCTTGTCACTCGGGTCCTCTTCAGGCTCTTCAGGTCCCTCGTCATTAAAGTGGATGATTCTTTGGACATCATCTAGCTACTGGTTGCTTGTGAATGACTCATGGCTAGGAGAGACCTGGCTGGGTTCACTGGACACCCAGGAGCTGCTAGAGTGCACGTGCATGAGTGCTTCTAAAGGAAAAGTAGATTGTGCCACAAGCAAAGACCTTACCTTACTAGGAGGTGGTCCATGGTCATCCAAGTAAGTAGAATTTCCTAGGAGGGAAAAAGAACATTGAGTGGTAAACATTTTAGCTCCCAAAATAAGCTGGTGTAAAGCTGTTAAAGGGGGGGGTGGTGGTGTTGTGCATTCAAGATATATTTCCTTTCAGACAGATGTTACACATCTGGTTAGTAAGGTGGGGACACATATGGGTATGGGTGTACACAAATATTCACAGGCAGAAGCACACATCCAATACTTGTTGAGTTTATTTTGGACCACTGGGTCTGAAACTTTGTGAGTCCCTCCCTGTAGGACTTGTTATCACAATGACTGCCCAGCCCACTCCTACAGTTCAATTCAGTAGCTCTGCAAATCATCTTTTGTTACAGGAACCAAATGGTGCAGACACTCCCTAGAACCAGGCTTTGGAGGAGGACACTGTTTCTCCAGTTTGCCTTGAACCTGCCAACTTCCCTTCATCTTTGCAGTTTTGCTTGAATGTGATTAATAGCCACCTGCCGGTGTGTTTTCATAGCGCCTGGTTATTGCTTCCTGATGAGTAAAAAGGATTCAGGAGGGCTGAGAGATGACTCAGTAGGGAGCTCGTGGGCTGCACAGAAATGAGATTTGGATCCCCACACCCTCTTAAAACTCCAGGCGTGTGGCAATAGCCTGTAACCTCAATGCTGGCAGGGGGGAGACAAGCAGATCCCAGGGGCTCACTGGCCGGCCATCCTACTGGAACAGAGAGATCTAGGTTCAAGGAGAGTCCCTGTATCCATAAAGTTAAGGTGGAGAAAACTTTAAACAAGGCCTCTTAACGTAGACCATACGTGCCTACGTTGATGACATGCGTGCACATACAGGACTAATGAAAGACATGAAGCCTTGCGAAGTGTTTTGTTTATAAATACTGTTTTAGCAGATCCTAGTTTCAGAGATGGGTGAGAACTGCTCCCATTTCCCAGAAGAGAAAACAGAGACCTGGAGGACTCCGATAACTTGCTCACAGCAACATAGCTATTTGCACTGCAGACAGGGTGGAAGACTTGGGTTTTCTAGAGTATGTTTGGGCAGCTGCTCATCCCTAAAGCCCAGGCATCTTGCTATCTTGACTGGTTTGTAGCCTGGACACTGCACATGTTGCTACCTGGTGACACTGGACCATATGGAGACGCCTACCTGGAAGCTCCTAGCCAGCAGGGGTACTCATTAACCCAGGGAACTCTCCACCAGCAAAGCAAGACGATGGGATTTGATATGGGAACCAATGCAGAAGACACCAGAAACGCAAGGCACTTATAAATAATAGATTGGGGAATGGGATAAACATCCCACTTTGAGTAGATGAAAGGCGCTTTTGAGAGGGCACCAGAACAATAACTTAGAAAAGTGGAATAGAGAGAGGAGCAGAGTTTTAAGCCAGGGACAATTCAACTGGGGAGAGTTTTCCAACAGCAATAAATAAGTGGGGTTTGGCGTACAGATTTTTCCACTCTGAGTCACTATCTATCTCTTTTGCTTTGTAGTCCTCTGATTTATAACCCACCTCATGTCCACAGCGGCTGTACTCTAATTGGCCTTGTGTGTATATTAAGCAGACAGCAAGGTCTACTTTAAACTAAGATACAACGCAAACACTTGACTTGCCCAGGACAAGGCAGGAGGAACCCTTTAAATGTGGACACGATGAACAATTCGTTAGAGGTTTATTACTGTGCTAAACTCCACCAGGCAAACACACCAGGAGGAAGATCAACGTCAGCCTTAATAAGAGAGTGTGTCTAAACACAATTGCCTATGTCTAGAAGAGTGTTCAGAAATATCCTGTAAGAGTGCAAGCAGTGTAATTGTTCACTGTGGGAATGTGTCTTTCCCTCAGAGGATGTGACAAATCTCCACACACTCCATTCAACATGTCCTCCAGGTACCCCGCTCAAAAATCAAGGATGGTGGGATGGTGTCCTAAAATTATATATATATATATATATATATATATATATATATATATATATATATATATATATATCAAGGTCTAGAACTTCTGATGAGCATGCCAGATGTCCCTAGACCTTGGACAGAAATGGTTAAGCCAATCCCAGCATGCACTTGTTTTCCCAGCATCCTCTTCTGTTTAGTCACTATTTCCAGAACACTTCTGAATCTACAGAAGGACCTAGATGCCAAATAAAAACGAAGTTGCCATTCTGACCATTAGATGATATAAAACCTTTGATCAAGGGCTTACTATCTGCCAGGTACTTTCAGTAATTCTTTTTAAAGATTTATTTGCATCTATGTGTTTGAGTGTGTATCTACAGGTGTGTAAGTGCGCGTGAGTTCCCTTGGAGGCCAGAACCGGATAGTGGACCCCCTACAGCTAGACTTATAGGTAGTTGTGAACTGCCCAACATGGGTGTTGGGAATCCAATTTGAGGTCTATACGAGAACAGCCAACATTCCTAAGTGCTGAGCCAGCCAGTCAGTCCTTACAGGCTGTAAAAAGATAGTTTTCCCTGAAAAAGACCTTACAAAGTGACATATGCATCTCACCTAGGCTATCCAGCCAGCAAACACGGCAGAAACCAGGACCTCACAGTCTGACTACCGTGGCTACATCCCGCTCAGTAGGATGCACCACCTCCTAGGATTTACTATCTTCTTATCTTTCTCCTCTTTTTCCCTTCCCTCAAAACCAGATAGTATTCTGAGGGAGTGAGTCAACTCCAGTTAACCCTTCTCTCGCGGCACGCTGGAAGGGAACACGGTTTACCACAGCTGGTGCCTGGCCCTGAGTCCTATAATTTAGCAGATGATTCACATGCCCTTCCTTGGTTTATCAGAACCCAGAAGCACTAAGTGCTTTATACTGGCAACACACATTCAGCGGTCGGGGTAGGGGTGGCTACAGGGAGGCAGGTATTTCTGTGGAATGCACAGACAGCGTGGTCTCTCCTAAGGTGTGACTGTAATTTCTTGGTTCCTACATACAGCTGTTGTTGCTTTTTTTTTTTTTTTTTTTTAATTCCCGGATAATAAGTTTTCATGCAGCAAAGTAAACACACCTGCCAGATTGTCTGAAAAAGCCACAGGTTAACTTGTTCACTACAGACATCAAAGGAAAGGCTGTTACCAAAATGTTTTGCCCAGAATAGATTCCCCAGACATCAAAGCTGGTTGGCCTCGCAGATGATTGTACCAGCCCTAATTTTCAGAGCGGTAAAAGCAAGTTCTTGTGGGGAGCTCAGGATCTAAATTCTGGTCACTAAGTACGACCTCGGTTGGAACAGAGGACATGCTTGCCTGACACCACATTCATGGGCCTCTACCCTTTAAATCCCATCATGCCCTTGCCAACCTTCATGATGGAGTCGTCTCTGAAAGCCCATACATACAGCATGCGAGAAACCTTGCAAACGTGTTCCATCTAACTATATGGGAGTTATAGCTTACAGGGTCAGCTGAGCCCACGGGTACCACCAGAGTCTCCCGTACTCTGTGTTATCAGGGTTTCTCTGCTTAGAAACTATTTTCAGCAACGATTTATTTTAGAACGCTTGGGTGAGGAACTGACACTGGGAACTAGGAGGGAAAGAATCTGGACTTATTAGGACTATGTTATCCCAGTGTTGTCACCGTAGGCGATGGCAGCCGCGGTGATCTCCATTGGCAAAACCAACAGGCTAACTGTATGAGGGCCACTGACGATTTATATGACAAGACAATGAATATGAAAGGTGAGATATATACCCGGCAAGCAAGCAAAACATTCTTTTGTAGCAGGGTGTGTAACCTCAAAAGAATGTCGTTCTACTCAGATCTCAGTATTCTACATCCTCAAAGCTTTCCAATATTCGAGCCGGCAAAGAAAAGAATCTCGTGCCTTATAAGGGAAACACGGGTTAATACTGTTCTACGGAAATACCGAGAGCAATGTCTGCATACAGTCAGCTCCTAGTATGTCTTCACTAGCAGCGCTAATTGCATTACTAGTAATGGCGGCAGCAGGGCAGGAGCGTCCTCCGTGCCTCTCCATCTTCTTCTCAGGTCTGCCATCTTACTGCACACTCCACTTGTTCACCGAGCTTTGAAGAGACGCGATGCCGGGCTCCAGCCATTGCAGCTCTGATTTAATTATTCTGGAAAAAGGCCCAGGCAGTTGGTATTTTTTAAAAAAAAGTTCCTTAGGTAATTCTAATGTGTAGCCGGGCCTGAGAACCACTGAGCTATAACACGAATGAATATATTTCATAACTCGGGCCAAATTTAATTTTCTAGAAGCCAAAAAAAAAAAAAATAAAAAGGATTATATCCTTTCCAGGTTCATCTGAATCAGGAGTCACCTCCATCATGGGTGATGGGCGATTTCTACACAAATGTCAAGTCCAAGGTGGATGCTGATGTGTGTGCGTGATCGCTGAGCTACCCATTATGTGGGATGCTGACCAAGCAAGCATAGGTAACACAGGCTTCAGAGGGTATAAAGAAACTGAAAAGAGGTGGACAGGCTATGGGCTTCCTGAAAAGGTACCAGCAAAGGTCACCTTGACACTTACTCTAAACACTTCCCAGACCCTAAAATCCCTTTCAAGAGTACCCCAGAATACACAGGTACTGTAAATAGTATATGGTTCTTTGAAACTCTGTGCTCAGGTTCGATGAGAAGTGGATAAATCTATCATCTACCTGGAGTTTCCTAGACTCAAGGTAACTTAACCAACCAGGGTCCCAGAGACACTCAAATATGATCACATATTTTATTTATCCATGAAACCTTGAAAGTATGAACTCCCCTGGGAAATCTAAAGAAAAGACAATTCTGGTGGTAGCCCAAAGAGCCATCTTTCGTTTGCTTGTGCCTGTTGGGGTAGAAGTAATAAATGAACTTGGTCAGTAAAGATGAACTTCATGCCACACCTGTGAGGTCTGCATTAGAGACCAACACAGCCATATAAAAAGCTGTCAGCGGGCTAGAGAGACGGCTTAGCCTTATAAAGGCCAGGTTTACAATCAAAACATCAGATTAGACAACCCAATGGATACCCAAATGCTACATTGAAGGCTATGTAGTTTAAATAGCAACAGTTGCTTTTCTGCTGGAGGAAGAGTAGAAAGGAAGCCTTAGAAGGATGGTGTAATGCCTTCAATAAGATTGCGGTATCAGAACCGAAGAGTGACAGAACACAGGAGAAAGCAGAACTCAAAGACCCAGAGCCAAAAACCCTGGTTCAAATCCCAGCCCTGCCCTTCAGTTGAGTGCCCTGGAAACAACACTTTGTTGTTATCATTGTTTGAGGCAACAACGCCCCTATTTTGTAATACAAAGACCTTAAGCCACAGTTAAGAAAATCAAATGTGTTAAATATAGATATACATTTCAAATTAAATTTAAAGTTACAACTTTTAGGTACGCAAAACACAGAGCTTTCTGGAACATGGTAAAACAGGAGTCTCCTGGCATCACAGCGACCGACCGGGTCACTATCCTTACCAGTGTGTCTCCATTTGTCACCAGCACTACTTTGAAAGACTTTATAAAAGTTAGTTTGGAAATTTCCAAATTATACTTGTGAAACGATGATACACAGGGTTTTTTTTTTGTTTGTTTTTTGATTTTTGTTTGTTTTTTTTTTGTTTTGTTTTGGTTTTGTTTGTTTGTTTCTTTTTTGACGATGGTTGTGGTTAGTTAAAAAGGACGTGAATGTGTCACGACAATCGTAAATCCTCAATCCTCTGACATTACCTGAGCTTATCGCTTACCTTTACTTTCGTAATTGCATTTATTACCAAATAAATAAAAGACAAAGGAGGTCCTGAAGTGAACGAAGCCACTTATAATTTGAAAAGTGAACTTCAACCGGATCATTTGATGTGCTCTATTGTTGTCCAGTGCTACCTTGAGAGGCCTTCTAAAAAGGTACCCTTTCGAAAGCAATTACTTGAGCTACCTTTGGCAATGTGGTAATGATCTTGTACAACCTCAAGGGATATAATTTATTCTTGACTCTGGATCTTGCATTTAACAGATCTATTTTTTGCCTGAACAGATCCCTGAAGAACAAAAAGAAAAAAAGAAGAAAAAAAAAAGATGTTTACTACCTGCTCCCCGAATAGAAACCCTCATACACGTTGGTGTCGATGTCAAAAAGCCACCTTCATGTCTAGTGGATGCTCAGACACAGGCTCTCTTCTGCTCAAAGTCTTCCTTCCCCAGATGCTTTGAAAATCGTGATCATGAATGACTGAAACCCTCTCCTCTCTTCTCTTCTCCGGGACAAGGCATTTCACCCAGTCTCACATCTCCCCTGGGAGTCTGGGCCACAGATGAGATGGGATTCAGGAAGGGGTTACTGTGGAAGGGAGCGCTGAAGCCCCAGCTCCGTGCTTGCCAGAATACACTAATTAATATGCTAATGACCCACCTTCCATCACTAACCGTGGGTCCTGCTTCTCCATGAGGTCATTGTGAGTACACCAGCCTTCCAGCCTTCATTACACTGAGGAGTTTGTGCACTGAGTGTCTCCAGTCGCGGCATGACTGATAATTGGGGGAAATGCTTGCTCAGCACTATTCAAGCTTTAATAAAACCATTTTCCACTGAATTGAAACAAAGGGCCCTATTAATTACCACAATTCAAGTATTTCTACAAAAAAATATCTTGAAAAACAACTCTTACTTGCTTATTCAACCCGTTGATAAACAACACCCTGAAAATACTTTTTTAAAAAGATTTCAGATATTATTTTTAGTTATATGTGTGTGTATGTGCGCGTGCACTATGTATGTCTATGTGAGTACGAGTGTTCACAGAAGCCAAAGGCATTGAGCTGCCCAACATGGGTGCTGGGAACCAAATTCAGGTCCTTCAGAGAAGCCACTCATGTTCTTAATTACAAAGCCATCTCTCAGCACTGTTAAAAGACTCTGTTGATCCTTCGTATGAAGACTAGATCTTCAAAAAACATTCACCAACAATATCCACATTGATCTATTACCATTGACAATTTAGAAAGCGACTTCCAATCTTAATTGAACTGAAAAGCACATTAACACCATTTGCTTTTTTTCTTTGCTAGCTTAACAACACTACCCTGATTTACAACCCATTTCTTCCTTAAATCTGAATGTGGATCTTGGAACGTTAGGGGTAAGTTTGTAGAAGGAAACTGATTTTGCAATCAAGTGGTTAGTGCACCGTTCCTATTAATAACAACTCATGTATATATATGTGTTATTTCTAAATTAGCTTAGAAATTCATGGCAATCACACCACAAGGATCCTGCACGGGCAGGAGTAGACTGTCAATCTCTTAGGCGTCTAAGAACCTTGCATTAGCTTCTTGCTCCCAAATAACTACCAGAGCCAGTGATGTAACCGGAAGGATCCAGCGCAGCTGAACCATAGCAAATGCTGGCTCTCCTCCTTAGCAGCCAGGCGAGTTCCTCATCGGGCAGAACTAGACTGCACATGTGGGTGAGAATGGGGTTGGGGGGGGGGTAACACTGGCATGAAGGCCACGCAGAATCTACCTCGAGAGAAAGAAAACAAGACCAGCCTGAAGAAGCCACCACACTTGTTAGATGACAGTCGTGACAAGCCCAGTGTGCCTCTGAGCCTATTGGCAAAGCACTCTGCAGACCTCAACTCACCTCAGTGCTTACAGCAGCACTGGGATGCAGAAGCCTCAGTTCGCAGTACAGGGAGGTGCATTTAGAACGGCCAGGGAATTACACGTGCTCAACGGCTAACCAGTAGGTGCTCCTGCACCTGACCTCCACTGCTTGACCCTAAGCCGCTTTGACCCCCTATCCCTCTGCTTCATTTAAAGACCCCGTCCTGGAGCCCTCTGTGTGTTAGGACAAACTGATCCCTTTCAGATAGGAGTGGCTTAAGCAGAGTGGGGTCTTCTGCTGGAGCGATGTTTTTGTTCACTGTGTAAAGACTGTCTCTGTATTATACAAATGGTGAATCCTGAACCGGAAGAGATCTGATGACAGACAGGACTTTGGTATTGTTATTCATATGGCTATGACGACGTATGTTGTAAACACTCCGTCTCTCATCTTCTGGTCAGTTAATTAGAAAGCTGTTGGCCTACAGCAAGGGCAGTAGGGAGAAGGTAGGACTTCCAGGCAAAGAAAGGAACTCTGGGAAAGAGAGAGATTTGGGGTAGGATTTTTCCAGCCAGACCCGGAGGTGCCAGAGCTAAGGAGAGGTAATCGGCTATGTGGCAGAACTTAGAATAGAATAAATGGGTTAATAAACTATAACTTAGTTGGGAACAAGCCTAGCTGTAAGGCCTAGGCATTCGGTAATAAATATGTCTCCATGTTATTATTTGGGAGGTTACAGTTCCTTTCCCACCCAAAAAAGGCCCATTATACTCTTCTCTGTGCCCTGTAAAGCCACAACCACATGGGTCCCTCAACAGCTAGGCATGGGCATGGACCTCTATACATGTCACCTGGCACCTATCAAGTACAAAGGGCTATTCAAGAACTGAAAGTTCCAAGAGCTCTGAGAACAGCCTAGAACTGGCAAAGTGGAGGTGAGGTGGGGACAACCCTTATACTGTTCCAGTACAGTGATCCCGGTTCAATACAAGGTGGCTGCCCTCCAGTGTAGATCCACTTGGCAGTCAGCATTGGTTTGAGATACTTTATATCACAAGTTGGCTTGAACCAGAAATCCTAACAATTACAAGACGTTTCAATGTTGCACTGGTCAGCAACAGAAATCACTTGTTTCTTGACCTGCAACTTGGATACGTTTAAAAAAGAAATAGTTGTTGATAGCTGAGAAATGGCTTTCCCAAGGTGTGCTAATCACGAGAGCATATTGGTAAGTATATGAGTTCACACTTCATGTGATGGCCCAGTTTACCCCAAAGGATTTATTTTAGGTGGTCCATTGAGATCATGAGGGTCCTGGTAAGAGGCAGGCGGTGGGATCGGAGTCAGGCAGATGTGACGGTGGGAACAAGGGTGAGTGATGTGCTTTGGAGAAAAAGGAGCCAGCATCAGTCAAGCAATATGGCCTGCAGACAACTGTGTTTGTCAGAAAACACAGACAAAATTCATAGAGCCTCCACGAAGGACCCAGAACGGCTGACAAGTTGTTTGACCTATTAAAACCCATTATAAAACTTAACTTTAAACACTGATTTTGTGGTTTTGGCCACTGGTTTTGTGTTAATTTGTTACAGCAATAATGAGAATTACCATCATGGTTCAATGTTGGTTTGTATGTGGCCCTTTTTGGGGGGGTTGAGGAGGTGGGAGGGGTAGCAGGAAATAATACAACAGGAATTTCTATCCCACACTATGGCTGGCACTGGAAGGTCACATTATGACACCAGCGAGGTGTTCTCATCTCAGTCAGTCAAACTTGGCAGACTCTCTGGCTCAGAGCTCTTAAAACATCTCCACCCGACTGGCTGAGTTCCCTTGGCGGGTCACTGCCACGATAGCCCCAAACTGTCACAAACCCTTGTAACCCGATAAAAAAAACATCCACACAATAAACTCAGAGCCAATTGATATTGATATAAATTGCCCACCTAGATAAGACAAACTGTCCTGTAATAATCCATCCCTTATAAGATACTCATAGCTACCTGCAGCTATTTAAAGCCACACGGATCTGGGTCATCCTTCTCTTCCTCCATCTTCCTCTTCTCTCTCCCCATACTCTCTCCAGCATTCTCAGCCTGCCCTCACCTGCGTATAGACCTCGACCCACAGGGGGGCACCTTTCTATCTGAATAAATATTTATCAATGACAATCCTGATGATTTTGAAGGAATGTGCATCTAAAAGCTGGATGGGGGGGCCTCGTTGAGGATTAGAAGTTAGAAATTTGCAAAAGGGTTACTGTTCTCAATTATAAGTTTCAAGTGTGTGTGTGTGTCTGAGTGTGTTATATAGACACACACACACATGTGTGTGTGTGTGTGTGTGTGTGTGTGTGTGTGTGTGTGCTGTGTAGAGGCCAGAGAAAGACACTGGGTATCCTGCCAATTACTTTCCAACTTGTTCTCTAGATACAGGATCCCTCACTCAGCTTGGGGTGGATGGGCAGAGAACAAGCCCCAGTGAGAACCCTGTCTCTACCCTTAACCGGCCCTGGGTTTAGGCTTATGTTTAACCACACCAGGCATTTTACATGGGTGCTAGGACCTGAGCTTTAGGTCCCCATGCTGTGCTGCATGCGTTGAACCATAGCTCCAGTTCCAATTTTTAAAAATGTGGTAGTTTGTCATGGTCTCAATATTCAATCTACTTCCTGATGTTTCACATTTTGTATTTGCAATCACTATATAACAAAAGGAGAATGCAATGAATTCCCACATGAATAAACCCTGTCTTCACCAGTTCCCTTCTGCCTGATACAAAAATGTTTTTATTTCCCAAGTATTCCATGATGTGAAAGGTGAATGTTACTGACACAGAAATTATTGTCTACGAAAGATGGTCTCATGGCATGCTCTAAGCAAAAACCTTCTCTGAATGAGTATATATATATATATATATATATATATATATTATATATCATATGATGAGGGCAGGATATGCATATATACATATCATATGCATACATACATATCATATGATGAGGGCAGGATATGCATACATACATATCATATGACGAGGGCAGGATATGCATACATACATATCATATGATGAGGGCAGGATATGCATATATACATATCATATGACGAGGGCAGGATATGCATATATACATATCATATGAAGGGCAGGATATGCATATATACATATCATATGACAAGGGCAGGATATGCATATATACATATCATATGATGAGGGCAGGGTATGCATATGCATACATATCATATGACGAGGGCAGGCTATGCATATATACATATCATCTGACGAGGGCAGGCTATGCATACATACATATCATATGATGAGGGCATATGATATCATAGGGCAGAATATGCACCAATCATATGCAGACAGACCAAATACATATCATATCAATTACATATGAAAGGGGGTAAAATACAAAATAACAGGGAAAACATACATATGATGAAGGGTATGCAAAACAAAAATGATACATACATATCATATGACAAAGGGAAATCATACATACATTCATATCAAACTGTTCACCAAATCCTTCAATTACAGAAAAAGCAAAACAGAAAAACAACACAAAAAGTGATGCAGAAATATTATGCTATCAAACTGTTCAGTCGTTTAACAACATACACAAAATGCTACATGGCTTTCTTTTCTTTTTCGAGTTTCACTCTAAATAGCCAAAATTTTCAGGCTCTCTTGCCTAGTTCACTCTCTAGAGTTGAATCGGAATGATAAGCTGTTCTTACATGATCAAATTCTTTCCCTAAAAGTAAAAAATACATCACCGAGAGAATCAAAACTGTACATAATTCAAACACTGGTGGCAATTAACGATGGTGCACAAACTGTCTTGTATATGGCTGCAGGGAGTTCTCAGCCTCTGACTCAGATGTTCACGTTTTAGCATGTTTGTTGAAAAGAAGTCATGCCCATGACTGTATCAGTGTCAGCAAATGATCAAACACATTGGAAACCAGGCCTTGTGCTGAAGTGTGAATGAGATATTAAAGTATCTGGAAAAGTATGAAGAGGGGGATGGGGATGAAGCAGAGGCAGGAAGAGTAAGAAGCTAGACAAACTACTAAGTTTTTATCAGGGTCTCCCCAGTGCCAGCCATGATTCTGACTCCCAGTTTGGGCTGCCATCACGAATTAGCACCATTAATTAACATCATTAATTAATTAGCTGCTGACAACACCTATTATTTCTTAAGCTTTGGGGGCTGATACACGAGCAGGGGGCCAAAGTAGCCCTGGCTTGTCTGTGGTCCTGTCTTTCCTAGATTCCTACACAGTAAGAGGGAGGAGAGCCCAGACCTGGAGTTCTGCACACGGCAGGGCAGCAGTAGACCAGATGGTTTCCTAGGAGATCTGCATGTGTTACCATCTGCATGGAATGGGAGGAACGCTAACCCCAGAATCTAGTAGGTGGGGAAAGTAGGGAATTATGTCAGTGGACCTCAGTAATTTCCTAAGAGCGGCAAAATCACTGGAATCAATTCTCCTCTGGAGGCTGGTGTCAAAACACACATATTTTAAAATGAATACAATGGCTTGCCTTTCCAGCTCAGCCTCCTGTCAGACATGGGTCTGGGCTGGGGCCTGCGGCCACCCGTAACAAGTCTCTGTGCCCAACAGTATCCAAGTATAAGTTTGAGAGACAAATGGTTGGGTCACTTGCCATCTGTCACTTCTCGTGCCTCAGGGGAACGAGTAGGATTACTCTTCTGCGGGGTTTACACCATGAACAGTTCTATTTGGAGATGCTCATGAATGCCGAGGTCAGTTTAGAAACGGTTTTGATGGCCAGACCAACACAAATGCTGTTTTTCAGAACTGGGCCATCTGCAAGTAGCTTTCATACAAACTCTCGAGTAACAAAGATGGGATCATTCTCCTTTCTGAGGTCTTCAAATGGAAAATAAGGCTTTTAATAGAGCCAGAAATTACCGAGGCCATCCAGAACAGCGGTCCTCACAAAACAAACCAGCAATCAAACTTGTGGGCCTGAGGTTCTCCAGTCAAAGAAAGTGGGTTTCAGCAATTCATCACACCCCACCTTTACCAAACATCTCTCATTCTACGTGAGGACCATTTTTAATAGAACCTACATGTAGATTGTGGTTCATAGAACTATAATATTGGAAGACCAAAAGCTAAGAATTCTTTTGTGTTGTTCTGTATACACAACACTGAAGACACAAACAACAACATATAAGCACTTAGAAATCAGAAACTACTTGCCTAAGAAGAGACCTGACAAAGTTAAGAATTTTAGTCCTGAAGCTGAGTAGTCTACAGGGGTGGTCCACTCAACTAGAGGTGACCTTGAGCAAGACTCTAAAGGTGACGAGCCTCGAGTTCCCAAAGGCACAAGAATGGTCATTACTTCTCAGAATCAAGGATATTAACATTATCATTAACACACTGCCTGGCATACATATGATAAAGTGAAGTCCCCATGATTATATTTAAAAATGGAGCCAATTACAAAACATGGAGCATCAAATAAACCCTTTCCAAGTAGTCACATGCATAAACATCAGTGCAGAACCGAAACACACATCCCTCATTATGCCTTAGAATGGTCTGTCACGGCCTCCTCCATATTTTTCAGGATTTATGATTGAAGGTTAGATCTGAGCATGCATGTGATATGGTTTTTTTTAAAACCCTGGCAGAATCTGTGTGTTCCTGAACTTGTGTCATTATTCTATGGACAAAGTGTGCCACCGCTCACACTTCCCTTTCCAGCAAAATTTTAATTCTGCTTTTTGTTTTCCTTGGACAAAATGAGTGAAGGATATGCTGGCTTTCTTACCCAGCAAGAGGAGCCCTTCCAAACTTATCACTGTCTTGAACTTTCCTCACAGTTCTAGATATATCGGTGGCTTTTAGACTCACAGGGACACCCTCACTTTTGAGGCACAGTGAGCTTAAGGTAGAGCAGATCCAGGGCTTGAGGTAAAGACCTCAGGCACAATGCAGCAGGGAAACCACTCATCATGGCCCCAATCGTTTCATGGTCTTCAGGGCACTGCTGTAGAAACCGCATCTCTAAATCCCGAATATATTCAAGCCAAGTAAATTTCACCTTATAAAAGGCACCTTTATTAAAAAGCAGTCCTATTGACTGAACCAAGTCTGTACCTACCAAAAACACTTATTTTTTAAAAAATTATTTATTTTTATTTTATGCGTGTTGTTGGTGTTTTGCCTGTGTGTCTGTCTGTGTGAGGGTAGTGGAGTTGTAGGTGATCAGGAGCTGCCATGTGGGTGCTAGGAATTGAACCTGGGTCCTCCAGAGCAGTCAGTGCTCTTAACCACTGAGCCATCTCTCCAGCCCCTCCCAAAATTACTTACTGATCACCAGGGGACAGAGTTTTTAATGTAATGGAGAGGCCTGCCTAGGAATAGGCCTCTGAACGGCCCCTTCTCCCTAGAAGTAGAAGGCCAGAATTAAGTGGTTTCCCGAAAGATATTAAAGGGGAGACTCCTGTGCTGGTTGAAGTAGGCTGGGGAGACCTCCTGACTTTCCTCCCAATCTTCATACACCCAAAAGGCCTTTTAAACAATGAGCAACAATGTCTTGCTTGATGTCTGGATTTCAGTCACACAAGTAAATGTGAATAATACCAAAAATAGATTGAAACCAAAAGACTTTTTAACATGGGTATGATCTCTAGAAATGGATGCTTTTATGTGACTATGTATACATATATGCAAAATTCGGCAATATCTTAGGAATATAGTGACAAATTAAAAACTGGTTAAAGCAAAAATGAAGTGATTTTCTGCCAAGCAAATGATATTAAGTCTGACATAGTCTGTGCCCTCCATCGTGACAGGAATTGGTGCTGCATGGATACATGGACATTTCATTTCAGGATGCAAGAACAGAGGTTAGGTGACAGGAAGACTGTTTTGAGGTGCTAAGCAAGCATGAGGGCCTGAGTTCAGATCCCCTGCACCCACATAGAAGCCAAATATGGCAAAACCAGGGCTACAGGGATGGTGAGAAGCCACCCCAGGAATTCATCCATGAGGCAGTGTAGCCAAAATGACAAACTATAGTTTCAGTGAAAGGCCTGTCTCAAAAAGTTAGGTGGAAAGCTATAGAGGAAGGCACCTGAAGCCAACATCTGGTGTCGACAGCATATATGCATGCATGGGTGCACACGCACATGTGCACTGAAGTTAGAACTGAGCACAGAGGGGAGAAGCTAACCATTCTTGGTAATGATTTCATAGCACAGGAAGACAGAAGCTACAAACCAAGGAAGAAGAATAAGACTGGATGATCTGGAGGCATTGTACACTTCAGGATCAGGAAAGCCACAGCAAGAAAGAGTTGGGGAGGAAGAAGAGAAGGAGAAAGAGGCAAGAAAGAGGAAGAAAGGAAAGCAGGAGGGATGGACAGAGGGGCAAAGTGACAGAGGGATAGAGAAGAAAAGGAGGCAGGAAGGAGGGAGAGAGAAAGAGGTAAGGAGGGAGGGAGGAAGGAGAGATGGGGCGGGAAGGGACCAGTTCATGCTTGCGAAGGTCATAAAATGATAAATTACAGGAGTGCATGCAAATGCTCTCATATGCAATAGAGAATAATTGAAGAAACCACTCATCAATGGAGTAAAAAATATTTCATGACAGTGCAAGGAGGCACTGGAGCAAAAATAACTTGTCAGGATTATAAAAATAATAATGTGGGGCCATAAATAATACGAGAAAATGAATATGCTAACGAACCCACAGGGATGAGAGCTAGAAGTACAAAATGAAATTATATTAGCTCCACAGAGCAGTAGCAATGGATGTGCAGGTAGGGAGCCCTCGATCTTTCCCAAAGTGGAGAGAAACGGAAAAGGGAGCCAAGATGGATGGTGTGTAGGCCCCTAGGCAACCCTTAATACAGCTCTCTGAGCAGCAATCGGGTGGTTCTCATGGTCTCCCCTTGCAGAGATAGTCAAAGGTCAAAACCAGTCTCCAGAAGAGGAGAACTAGAGAATAGGAAGGCCAGGCACACTGAACAGACTGGCTCCCTTAGCCAGGGCTGGTAGGTCCTGAAACAATCACCCCCCCACCCCCGACACCAGTCACCCTTCACCCTGGCTTAACAGGTTCGTAAGGGCGTGGATTCTGAAAGCGTCCTTCAAAGAGGTGGCAGACGTAAGCGTGGCACTCATCACAGACCTTTACAAGTGAGTGTTAACTAACTTTTGGGTGCTGGGACTCAAACCCAGAGGATCACACACTCCCGGCCAATGCTGGACTACTCATCTACCTCAGCCATTGGAGTTTTCTTTTAAAGTATGCTTTGTTTTGTTAATTACCATGCCTTGTAAAATAATCAGTATTGCCCAGGAACGAAGTAGGAGAGGATTCAAAGACCCTCTTCTTAGGGGTCTCCTAGGTGACTAGGTGTGGATATAACCACAGGCCCATGGACATAATACCTTCTAAAGTTATACAATTAACATATATAATAGTGTACACACATGGAAGAGACATTTGTCTAAAAGAAGACTTAGTCCGTTTTTGCATAAGTTTCATGCATAGTTCCAAAAATGTCTAAGGCACGTTTATAAATAAGTTGTTTTCTCACCTAATATATTTTAGCCCCATGCAGATTTTAAGTGCATCTTCTTTCATTCAACTCATCCCCCCCGCCCCCCGAATTCTAAGCCATATCAATCTGTCTCTTCTCTGGGCTCTCACTCCAGAGGAGAAGAAGTGTACACACACAAATGCATATATATTGAAATGTACAATATATGTGCATCTATACCCAGTGTGTGTGTGTGTGTGTGTGTGTGTGTGTGTGAGAGAGAGAGAGAGAGAGAGAGAGAGAGAGAGAGAGAGAGAGAGATTTGCTCAGAGATTTGCTCAGAGATAAAATGACTACATAGGCTCTGAGGAAAAGTCCAAGTTGACAGCTACATGTTGGCATACACTAAAACAGTGGAGCATGCCAGGATACGCCCTTTCTTTACATTTGCAATACTAAGTAAAAAGTAAGCAGCTTGGGGGAAAAGAAAGAAGGAGAGAGCAA